>NC_051193.1:60247591-60547591 GCF_015220075.1 Falco rusticolus
AAGTACAGAACTTTCAGAGTCTGTTCAGGAATGTTATGAATTAAACAGGAGCCTTCCATAAGCACATCCTATATATATATCTATATATATGAATAGAAAATAGGATATACATTAAGTATAATTGTAGTTTTATTATTATTATGGAATGTGGTTGAGGGTATGTTCTGTAAAGTTCAATGCAAATTATTCTCCTCTCCTTTTGTAGACCTGTTTCTTCACTCTTAAAGAGGTGAAAAGAAATGGAAGAAGAGGTCTGCTTCTCTCCTTCTGTCAGGCTGTGTTTGCAGGGGATGTAATATACAAACCAACTATTCCTGACTGACTGTACACTTTTGGAAGCAGAGCTATTCTGTGCAATTTGTAATAAACACCTCTTTTTGAAACTTATTTTTAGTGTCAGAAGCTTATATTACCAATATGTTGAATCAAACCAGCATGATACACTGAGTAATATAGTCTAAATGAAGGCACCCAGAATAGGCTGAGTTATCAATCATGCTATTTCAGCTCTGCTTCAGGAAGGGAGTATTTAAAGGCTACGCTGAAGATGTTATTTTCATTGCCTGTTTTCTGCAGTGCTGGAAAAAATAGTGGTGGACAGTTTACTGGACTAATTTATTTACTGGGTTCAAAGAAAATTCTTAATCCAAATCTATTTTTTAATTGGATATGGCCACACTGAATTTTCTAACTGTAGAAATATGGAAAGATACTGAGAAAGAAAACTATAAGCCATAAATACTAAAAAGTCTTTTCAGTGTAAATCTTCTTTAATTTCAATCTCTCTTCCCTTCAGAAATTATTTGAAATGCAACTTTGATAGAAAAGAAAATATTTCAGAAATGCTAGTAGATGGTAAAATCCATTATTTACAAAACAACATGTGTTTATTAATGAATCTCTTCACTTGGTGGGGGGAGAAGGGTTATAGCACTGAAATAGAGTTAGGTATTCAGAACAATAATGGCAGTAAACCAATAATTCTTTAAGGCATGATCAGAAGGAGTCAGATACTTATTTTTCTGATGGTTTAGCAGTCTTTAGCGTTGTGAAATGTAGTACAGCCTAAGGGTATGAATACTGACTACAGAAATCCTTATTTCTGTTCCAGCAGTCTTTTCTGACAATTTTCTTTCCTGAACAGTTTCTAGGTTTTAAAGTTGCTGAATCTTCGCATGTGTTTGGGCCAAATAACTTCCATTTGGCCAACTGTTACCTTCCTTTCTGGATTAACAACAGGCAAAGAATCCACCTTTTTTTCCTCAGCAGTTTGATTATCATGATTAATTGCCCTTATTGCTGGAGACATCTTTCATAATTTGAACTTGTCTGGCTTCAACTTTCACACCTGAATTTTCCTCTGCTTTTTAATAAGAAACATATTCTTCTTTGGAGTTTCATGTGTTCTCCATGTTAAATGTCCATCAGTTTTCCTGTTGATACATTAAACATAAAGCTATTTATGCCTTCGAATTTTAACATTCTTTCTATTATTGTTTCAATGACTTTTGCCATACACTTTCTGGTTTTTCAACATTTTTTTTTTAAATGTGTATACCACGCCTCCACACAGCATTCCATTCTCACTATTACTTATGTTCAGAGGTAGTGCTAGTTTTTTCCTCCTGTTTTGCTCCAAAAACCGTATTAACTCAGGTGATCACAGCATAATGTATAGCACTCATTTTCAGTTTGCCCTTAACAATCCTTAATTTCTTTCCCAAGTCAGAATTCTCCCATATGTTAGTTACTGACTTCATTCCTTGATCTTTGGTGTGCAACTCAGCATTTGCTTAGATTAAAATGTGTTTTATTTATTGGGCTAGTGTTCAAAAAAGCATGATCTTAGCCACCAGTGGGGCTCCTCTGGAAAAGCAGGGGAGGTTTCTTGCTGTAACAGGCTTGGACCAGTCATTCTTAGGTTTCCAGTAGTCTGCCTAGCTGCAAACATTATGAGTAGTGTTTTTATATTTGCCTCTAGATTACTGGTGGAAACGTCAAAAAGCATTTGGCCTCTCTAATCCCTGTGGAATCTCACTCAAAACAGCCTTGTTTGATTGGCCACCAAATGCTTCTTTCCAAGATCCCTCAGCTTGCCACCAGCTTCTTAAGTCTTTTTGATATATACTTTATTTCTATTGAAAAAACCCTATGTGCTTTATCAGTGTTTACCTCTCCTCACTGTTAGGATGACTTTGGGGTTAACAGGCCCTCAACTCTTGTCACGGAAACTCTGCCTATGTGCCTGAATAGAAGCAATCAGCTCAGAAAGTGGATAGGTTGTTATGGGAAAACTTGCATTATTTGAGCTTGTTCCTTCTTTCCCCACTGGAGAAATGTATTTCCTATCCCCAAGCCTGTTTTACTTGTGTCTTTTAAAGATGACTACATTTGTTCAACCAGAAAGGAATTCAGGGAAGCAGAGCGATGGCAAAGACTGTCACTGTGTGTTACTCTGAAGAGCCACTGTTTCAGTTAATTTTAAAGTTAATATTCTGTACTGTCCTTTACCTCTGTTCTCTGGTAGACAAAAAGCTGGTTTCTGTTCTGACTGAAGCTGTTTGGTAACATCAGGATAAACTGGGGTCATTAGTGTTACAGAAGAGAATGCTAATTGCTACTGTGCTATGTTAATGCAAAAAGATGCTTTCACAAAGATAGATACTTGAAACAAGATATGCATTAAAACTCCTACAGGGAGCAATAGCAAATGCCAAAGTTCACCTCTTCCTTTGGCACTGCTACATCCTTCTGATTGTTTAATGTCTATTTCTATTTAAAGAATGAAGATTAGGTGATGTTCATATAGCAGTGTTCATGCAGATACTCCTACACACTACAATAAAGTTCTAATAGTTCATTACATCTTTGTATTTCATTATGTGTTTCTGTTGCACAGTGTTGTATAAACTATCCAAGTGGATTATTCCAGATTTCGGAATATTCAGTGAGAATATTCCCTTGAAAAGAATTGCATGTCTTGCGTGTCTTGGCATTTAGAATTACTTTTTGATATATGGGATGAGACTCCACAGCGTTGTATGACAGTTTCTTACTGATGAAGTAGTAAGCTGAAACTTGGGGCATTTTCGTATGGTAACTATTCAATTGCATTCAGTTTATGTTGTTATTTAATTAAGGAAAAACCAGGATGTAGTGAACCCAAACAGTGTGATGTCAACATAATATTTGTAATTAAAATAATTTCAAAAGTACTCTTGTAATTTACCAGTTGGAAGTTCTCATTCTCAAATACTTTTGCGTTCTCCTTTCTGCCTTGTGTTTTTAACAGCAGCAGAATTAGTTCCCTCACTTCTCTTGAACATTCTTTCTTTCCACTGATGACTCACTTTCTTCCCAGGATCAGCATGTAACTCATCTGGAAGCTTTTGCTATTCAAGGAAAAGGTACTGAAGGCATCATGAAAATGGTCTTGACAGTATATTCAACAGCTTTGTAATGCAAAGGAAATCTTCTGAAGTTTATTTCAAAATGTATTACTCAATTTCCAACACATTCTACTGTACTCTTCATCTTTTTGAACAATATTTCAGACTGAATTTAGTTGAAAATTTAGGTTTTTTTCTGTGTTCATTTTGGCCTTTAATATATAGTATATGCAATCGGGTATGCAATACTACAAACATAGTAACGCATCTGTTTTGAAGAGGCAGAAAATCCCTTAACAAAAAATGAAAGCAATGATAGAGAATAAGAAATTCAAGATTGACAGCTGAAATATGACCAAATTTCTCTAAAGTGAGCTTGTCCATTAGGGCAGAATATTTCATTGTTACAAATACAGTATTTCAGAGAAATATGTCTTCCTCGTAGACTGCTGAAAAAAATAATCCTCCAAAGTTTTGATGAAGAAGATTTCCAGGTGGACATACAATTTACAAGGAAGATTCTCATTTGTCCTGAGTAGAAAGAGACTCAGGATAAAATCCAGGACATAATGCTGTGGGGCCCTAGAGTGTGATTCAGTTAGGGCATGTACTTTGAACAGAATTAGTGGCCAAAGGTAGACGAGCAGATGAAAACATGCTTTAATGAGAATTGTTAGGGAGATGATGTGGGCCAACCATAAAATGGACTGTTTGGTTTTGATTCAGTTGGCAATAGGGATATGAGATGCCCCAGAGCAGTTCTAGCTCAAAGCTTTTTGCTTGGGGGGATCTCAGCAGGCAAGGGCACGGTACTTGCTCTCCTGGCATGTAACGCTGCTTCTGGCGAGTTGTGCAAGGCTTGATTCTGGCACGTGTGCCATTCATACTTGGTGTGAGAAAGGAAATATAATTGCAACATGGATTGTAAAGGTCTGGTGGAGTGGGACTGTCTCCAAGGTTAGAGCTGCACCATCCTAGAATATTCTGCCTGGCTTCCAGCTGGAAGTTTACAGTTTTCCCATAGCTCCTGTATCATAGCTACTAGCCCACGCAAGTATCTTAAATATTGAAAGGGTATAGTCCTAGGTGCTGGTGTTTGAACAAATGAGTTGAGGTCTTCCATATCTAGGTAGGGAAAATGGTTGCAACTTAAGAATTATTGGATATGAGGTTGTTTTGTAGGCAAGTTTGAGAAGAAATGGTGATAAACTAATTTTAGGAGTGAGATATTAATTCAAATAGGAATGAGCATCACAACAAAGGAAGGGTTAGAAAGCTCTTTAGTCATAGATGTTTAATGGGACTGCAAACCGTCTAATCAAATTGTTGATGTCACTGTTGCAAGCATAGGAATGCTTGAGCTTGCGTGAAATCACATGGAGAATTTTCAAATTAATTACAAACAAAATAAGTTTATGTATGTGGGTTGAAACTTTACACATCTGGTATGCTTTCTAAATATGGTAGTTTATTGCTATGAAAATTAACTGATTCCCTTTCGAATTAAAAACTCTTTGTGAAATGACTGTTAGAGCCTCTTCTGAGACTCACTCATGTTTTTACTCATTTTTCTCATGCTCAATGACTGACCCATTTTTCAGTTACTTACTGTCATACTCTTAGAGACCTTCCTTTTATCTAGCAAGCAACTCTAGAAAAATTTCTCACTGAGTTACTGAACAGGAGGTTATAACTACTTTTTAGTTAGGTATATTTTTATAGCCTATATAAAACAATGTTAAACAAACTAGCATGTGATACCATTATTCACCTGCATTTTAGTATCAAGTGTCATTTCCCCCTCAAGGATCATAACAGTATTACATTATACGCTCTTCAAAGGAACTAGGAGAGGAAAAAAATGCAGGATCATGGAATGGCTGAAAATGACAGAGCAGTGAACATGAGCGAATTACAGTATCAAGAAAATCTAGAAATGATAGTGCAGTTCTGGTACTTTCTTGGTACTACAAAGAAGGAAACATCTCAATTTCCTTGTAACAAACTTGTAAAAGGCCTGTGCGAGTTTTACTACCGTGGATTTTTATTAGTTTTTGTATAAAGCAATATATACTATACTCACTTAGTTCAGTCCCCCCCAATCAGTTCCATTATAAGTGAGTGGGATTGTTTTCAGAAATTCTTTAGAAGGTCAAGCACAAACACAGAATGATTTGTGTAATAAATCTAGTGATTAGCCTTTTTGAGGGTATTGGATCATTGTGGGTATACCTGTGGCTACAGAAAATGTGAGATGACATTCTCAAAAATACCCAATATGGGTCTAATTCTGCTCACTTGACAGTAAAATCTTTTGAGTATAAAAGGCAGCAATAAGGCTAGTGCTGCCTTAAGCTATAAAGTGCTGCCTTTATTTATAAAAATGCTTTGACACAACCAAGATCTTAGGCACATAACCAGATGTTCACACATTACTTTAGCTGGACAATTTACAAAATTCAGTTAAGCACAGGATTTGGTATTTCTCTAGAATGGTTTTGATGTAGACCAAAGTTCTCAGTAAGCCAGATAAAGAAAATTATGAAAATATTGAGGGGAAATGAACATGAAGAAAAGCTTGAGTCAAGAGTTGTTAAAATTATAAAGACTCAAAAATACTAATCTGAACACAGATGTGATCATACCTATGGGGAAAACACTTTGCGTTCAGTTTAGATGCAGGTATGCTGTTTTTATGGGGGCTGTGCACTAATACATTTCGAGACTGGATCTAAGCGTGAGCCCATGTAACGAAATGGAAGAGACAAGAATCCTTTTTCCTCCAATTTCATTCTCCAGTTCTTGGTAAATGTACAGCTTTTCCTGTGGTTTCACTTGTTACACTTATTGCAAGACTGTGATAGTATAGTTAATTTTAAAATGCATTGTATATGCATTTTTGGTCAAAAACTATCATTAATATTGAACTTGCAATTTACAAGCACAAATAAATACACATATAAATATAAATTTATAGGTCATAAATGAAATTAGTATTATTCTATCATAAATTTAGGTAATTTTTATTTCTTTGAAATCCTAGCTATTTTCTCATAATGAAGATTTTAGCAAATTTCATCAGCAACCTTTCTCTGTTGTAACCAAATATAACATCTTGTATAAGAATATTAAATGTGCTTAATAGCTATACTTTCCTCCTTTTAAAGCACTTCCCACAAATAATCTCTGAAGAACTGCATGCCATAAACGTACATTTGAAAAACCTACTTTGAATCTTCACACAGACTTTATGTAACATTCATGATACTACCATGTTTTAGCATATCCAGAACTGTTGATTGATGCATGGTAGGTATTAATAGTCTTATACTAACTGAAAAGGAAGCAACAATAATGTCGCCCTGATAAATATTTGAATATGGCAATCAAAACGGAATGTAATACTTTTGGAATTTTGCTTCCAAGATTACATCCAGGAAAGAATAAGTCCAGTTAACAAAGTAGATATAATTTGTGATATGAACACAAGGGCATTCATACTCCCAGTTTAGTTCAGATTGCTAAATGCAGTAAAAAGAAAAAAGTCTTATTATAGGCAAGAAGGAGAGTTAAGGTTGGAAGAGCTGTGCCAGGTCTTTGTATTTACTCTGTTTTTTTCATAGCTTCATGTTACTTCTTAGGCAAGTGATAAGGGATCATTTTCTCCAAGAAAAGAACCCTGGAAACAGTTGCTGCTCAGCAAATATGTCTTTCATTTTAATTATGTAATGGGAGTGAAACTGGGTTGCCCTTCATAATTAAGGTGTCTCTACTTAAAGTGTACCACTATGTCTCATTGTTACTAAAGAATATACTGATGCTATCTGGAGGGAGGATGGCAAGTCCTACATTCAGACTGGCTGTTACTTTGCTTTCCCCTTTTTTTCACAGCAAGTTATTTTTTACTACCTTTAATGCTTAAAATTCCCAGACATAATTAGGCTCTGTTTTGTTACTTCTGGTGCATACTGAAAAGTTATTGGCCTGAGGAGCGTGCTTATCAAAGGATGGAAACAGAAGCACAGGGAGGTGATTTGCTTATTCAACAAATGCAGAATCAGTAGAGGAGTGAAGGTGTCTGACATAGCTTACTCTTTGTCTACATAATGGAGAATGTAAATGACAGCACTGGAGAGGAGGAAAGTATTTTCCTTGTTACTAAAAGCCCTACGTTCCTATGATATGTTCCATAACATAGTATGCTTTTTATCCTCCTGAAAATGTTTATCAGTGAATGAAAGAACAGACTGCGGAGATACAAATATCTGATTACACTGTCCATTATAAATTACTATTCTAATTTTATAGGAGTTTTTAAGCTGTCATAGGATAGCATAGTTTTCATTCCACAAAGAAGGATCTGTAATCCTTGTAAAATCAATTTTTCTGAACATAAAGGACAAACAGATCCATTCATCCATGACACAGTTTTCCTTTTGCTTTGCAAAATAAATTTAAGACAGAAGCATCTGTTCCTGTTTAAAATATCATCAAGGAGTGTAGTTACCAATTAGAAGAGGAGCGATGCAGAAAACATGCATGTCATCTTAATTGTATCAGATTTTGGCAACTGCAAAGAAAATTACCTTCCCAGCTGACTGTTCATCTCTCCCTCCCTCTTAGCTTTCCACTGATTTTGAGATTTTTCTGGAAAAATGTTATCACTTGTGGCAGGCTCTATAAATAGCATATAATTCCACAGCTGCTGGGAACACAGACATTTCCAGCCTTTTCCACTGTTTCTGCTGGTAGCTTTCTGGCGGCTGGAATATCTCTGTCATTTTCTATTACTAGACTCTAGAATAACTGAAGCTCATTACAGTCTTTTCTGAATTTATGAGGTAGACCACTTATCTTCTTTCTTTTCTGTCCTGGAGCCCTGGTATCTGACCTAAAACAGGTAAATCTCAGGGACTTGTGAAGTGGCTGCCTTCCAAATTTGTTTCAGCTTCTTGTTTGAACTTCCACTTCTCCTTACTGCTAAATCAGTCAATTATTTGTCTCAGACACTGATTTCCCAAACAGCAAAATGAATTTTCATGGGCAATGCAGAAAGAAAAACAACATAACCAGAATGCAGCTTAAGTAGGCCACAACTTCTGAATGAAACACACCTGGGAACTCTCCAGAGATAACTTACTGATTGCAGATTGTTTCCTCACTGCTTCTTAGCTCAAGCAGTTAGCCAGTGCTTGATGTCTTGGTTGTTTCTGTTTGGAGGGGACCTAGTCATAAAACTGAAATTACTTCATTGAAGCAGTTTTTATTAAACCAGGCTTAAATACAGACTTAAAACACATTCCTGCATGCATATAATTCATAGCTGTATGTTTACCCAGCTTTCTGAACAAATTCTGCCTAGCTATATAGTTTGCTTTTGCTGAGTTAAGAAAGACAGACATATGATGAAGATATGTTTGACTTGTAGCAATATGTTCAAAACAATGATGCAAGTGTATTTTTTGAAGTAGGTACTATTCCATCATAATAAACATTCAAATTTTGTATAAACTATCATACAGAGTAAGAAAATCTAGATTAAAACCGTGAAGAATAATGCTGCAATTGTCCAGACAATTGGTCTTCTGGGTCAATGACTGTTTTCCTGTTCTGCCTATTTATACTCTTCCTTTTTCACATACCGTACGTGTATTTGGTAGCAAGATGAAAAAGTCTCAGAACCGTAAATAACCTGTAATTATATACACTGACTTAAAATTTAACCAAAGAAAAATTCTAGTTCATATCAGCATTTCAGTTCTTCAGAATGTATTACGATCCTACTGTTTCTGTAGGTGCTTGGTCTAAAATTTAGACTGCATAGCAAATTTAATGGATCTCCTGTGTACTGTTTTATGGCATCTCTATTAATTCATATTATTGAATTGTTCAGTACAATTCTGAAAATAATAAGAAAATTATCCGAGTTGTACAGATTTACCAAAAGTGTACACCATATATGTGCAGAGAACAAGGGTTTGCAGCTTGTTTATTCATAAAATGTGCTGGTGCGAACGTTTTACCGCCTGCTGGTGGCAGCAGACAGGGTAAGATCCATCGTTCTCAAGCTACTCTTATGAATCAAATTATATTTTAAGATCATATTTGGACAAGTGTAATTATTTCTGGCTCTGGAAAATGAAAATATAAATCCCTGGTCACATTTCTATCAGAATTCTCTGTGCTTGAAAGCATTCAGAGAAGTCTTGGAGCATAGTGCTACATGTACCTTTTATATTAGAAGAAAAAATAATAAGCCCAAATGAACAACCATAACTGTCTGTATGTTCTCATTGTACGAAATGAGTGTAGCCCAGTCATAATGGGGCAGACAAAAAGACAACACTCTCTGAGTTACTGGGGTCCAAGAATCTGAACCAGAAACATCCATAACTGTTTATTCCCATGTACAAGTAGCTTTCATAGCTGGAGACTGCCATCCCTCTCTTCTGTGCCAGCCCACAGACAACTGTGGAAAAAAAAGTTGCAATCTACTGTGCAGATGGTCTAGTTCTGTGATATATGTTCTTTCAGTGCATGTTGGCCAGCTTTGGGGTGGTCTTTTTGGAGTATTGTAAGGTGATATCTGCACCATCATAATCTGTTGGGTCTCACTGAAAAAAGTCTGTGTTTGGGTGACTCTTTGGTCATTATCATAGAACCACTCCTGCAAGAGTCAAAATCACTGGGAAAGGCAGGAAGAAAGAGAAAAAGCATCCAGAGTAAGTAGGACTTCTGTTCAGAGTCCTTGTTCCCTATAGTGGAACTTCAAACTTTAGATCTTTAACTTTTCCTTTCCTTGCTGAGCCAGAGTCCAACTCCCACACAGACAGTGTTGATGCTTAAGCCATATTTTCCAGAATTCCTGGGCCATTTCTTAAGTACAGTCTCAATAACATGTGGTCCACCTTATATAGCCTTAGAATATAGGCAGTGCCTCCCGTGATAACAAAATGCCATATATAAACAATGAAAACATCCTTATAATTTTATAGATGATGCTGAATAGTACTGATTTCCCCTTCTTCTTGCCTTTAGGAAGTAAAGAGTTCTGTCCCTCTTAACAATTTGTAATTACAGGTATAGTTCAGCTTTAAAACAACATTTGTACTCATACCTATGTGCAATTTGGGGGATTGGAAAGTATCTTACTACTTCATTGTGTGGGACTTTGAGAAGTATGTCTTGCAAGATTAAAAGAGGAATATTTTTTTCTCCTAAAGTTGTTCTGATTGGCAGGAAGCATCAACATATTGCTTTTCATGAACTGTGGCACAATGGCTGAGTTTTCCTTTGCTCTACAGTAAAGGTGAATTGTTAATTGTAGAAAATATGTTAATAAACTGCTTGAGCTATACGAGTGAAAACTCCTGCCTATTCCTTTCTTGTTTGATGATATTCTGTTCTTTGTGGTGGTATGCTCTGAAGTCTGGATATTTTGTCATGTGGATGTTGAATAAAAGAGTACCGTCAAGCAGGACACTGAATGTTTATATTTTACTAAACATCCGTTCTGGTATTACCCTCTTGCTGATTTTTTCCAATATAATTGTTGTGCCACAATTTCTTCCTGCAGTCGTTCTGTTACTGTTGCCTGCAGTTTCAGGCAAGCTAAGCCTCTTCAGTGCACTGGGGGCAAAGGGCCTCATTTTGCCCTGGCGTACCATTAAGGTGCCATGGTTAAATGTGGTCAAGGTAGTGCAAGCTCTAATGTTGATATAGATCAGGGGTCCTCAAACTACAGCCCGCGGGCCAGCTACGGCCCCCCAGGGTCCTCAATCCAGCCCCCGGTATTTACAGACACCCCCCCCCCCACACACACACCCCCCGCCAGGGGTTGGGGGTGAAACCAAACAGCCGCAGATGACTGCCTGGCACTGCATCCGTGCGCCGGGCCCCTGCTTAAAAAGTTTGAGGACCCCTGATATAGATGAACATAGTTATACCCTGTTAATTCTGCTTGCATCTTTTCCTCTTGTTTCACACCAGATAAGCTGTATTTTAGATGGAATTTCCTATTACTCTGATTACTTGCTTTTTTGAGTCTATTCCCTAGCATCTTTTTGTCTTGCACCCATATGTAAGCTTCTCACTTTCTTGTAGCTCCCACTGACCTTTTTTTTATTTCTTATGTCTCCAGCCTGTAGTCCTTGCATTTTTGCTTTATCTGCTTCTTTTCAAAACACTGTCTGCTTTCTTTTATTTCCTGGTCAAATGTTTAGCTCTTGGAATTTAGAAGTCACTTCAAAACCAAGTTTGTGTTCTTTTATCACTGATCCTTCCAAGATATATGTGTTCTTCAAGGACTGAGCTTCCTTGGAAGAGTCTTGTGCAAAAATCTGTAGTATTCCTGTGAAGCATTTCATAGCCTTTTCAAGACAGTATCTGTCCAGATTAGAAAAAAAACTTACCAGAAGTACTTTTTTCATGAGTGCAGTCAGACTACAAGAGTTTGAGTTTGCCCTTAACAATATAAATAGCTTAGGTATTGATGTGTACCTACATAAAGGGGATAAAAGGGCAGGTTGGTTTTTTAATTTCTTTCTTTTGTTCATTCATTCTTTATTTTTGTTTTTTTTTTGTTTTAATTTTTTTTTGTTGTTGTTTTTGTTTTCCTAGTTGTATTCTTCTGTTGTACAAGATTGTCCTAGGTGGACAAAGGTGCTTCCTTCCTGTTTTTTTATTTTTTTTTTCCTCAGGGATTGTGCTTTGAACAACCCGTGTCAGAACTATAGTTTCTCTCCCAGAGCATGTATGATAGCTAATATCTGTACAAAGCTACCCAAAGCATCAGTGTTAACGCTGAACTACTAATATTATAAATATTATGTTAATATCGCTAGTTAAAGTTTTGAAGCAATCATTTTGTACCCTAAAGTTTGAGAACCATCAACATTTGGATTCCTCTTCTAGCTTAACTTAATTTTGTTGAATCTGATCAAGTTTATGGTAAAAAAACCCATATTTTTTGATGTGAGGATTTTTCTATCTCAGAATCAATTAACCTTCAGTTAAAAACATCCTTTCCCAGCTGCCAAGTAAACACCGAATTAAAGATGCAAATGTGAACTAGGGTTCTGTGAATGATTTGGTAAGATATTTTCAGGTAGCTACAATTAAATCAGGTTTAAAAATATAATTTAGACCTTAAGTTTTGTCCTGAAGTTGAAATGAGGAAGTTCCCTTTAATGCACAACTGGAAAAAAATTAGCATTGCAAACCAAGTGAACTTCCATCTAGTTCAGCAGCAGCAGCAGCTCCTAGGGAGCTACCAAGCTAGCTGTGTTTAGAGAGAATTAACAGTCATCTTGCTTGGAGCTGGAAAAGGTTGGTCCTTACGTAGTGCACCACTTGCTTGGTCGAGCCCTTCAAGAAAGTGACGCAGACAGATACGAAATGAAATGTCATGTCTGTAAACTGTTTTGGTTTAGGAAGTGGAAATAATCTGTTTGGGATTTTGGTGGCAGATAACTTCTTGAGAAAACTTCCCAGTGACTGAAGAGTTTAAGATCGTGTCTGCACAAATGCGTACAAACAATTATGGATTCTTCCTGCTCATTTACCTGACTGGACATGGGTCAGATTTGGTAGGCAAAGACCTGTGGTAGTATATTCATGAGTGAATAAGCAGATCCTCTGTGAAACAGTTCTGAATGTTCTCACCTAAGTCTCACAGCCTCTGTGCATACTTAAAAACCATTTTAGATCCAGATTAGTATTCAGCCAAACCTAATCTCGATTTTGCTGTCTTCCAATTTAAAAGACGTTTCATATTATGTGTTTGGAGAAAAATTTTGGAACAAGGGGCTGCCCTCTTGCTAGAATAATTATTTTGCATCCTTCACCATCTGACTTTTGTAGCTGGTGAAGGGAAAAAATTATGTTATGACTGCAAATGCTTTGGTCAGTAGAAAGGCCACTAGAATGACAAAAATGGCCTTATCTAGGGAGATTATAAAAAAATCCTCAAAACATAAACCAAAAACCAGCAACCAACCCCTCACAGGTATGTTGAAGAATCAGCATATGAAAGTTACAGCTATGTATGACTTCTATGTACTGCTGACATTCTGGAGTGAAAATTAGGAGAATAAAAGCTTATGGTGGTGTAGGGTAATTAGCTAATAAAGGATGCTGAAGTGAATTAATATGAAGCAGCTGATTTGTCTTTGTCTGTGTTAATGCTAATCTCTTTGCACCACATCATCTCTCAGTCACTGTTTCTTACTGCAGTGCAAACCTGCACCAAGTCAGAAATGGCCAGGGAACACAACTACTCAGCCCAATATGATTGAGTCTTTGAATACACTCCTCTACCTCTACAAATCTAGCACTACACAATTGTTTTCAATGTCTGTACATGTTGTAGTGTAAATTTTTTTCTGATGTACCTCATAATGGTTGTCTAACAGGATCCTTTCCAGCTATTCCCCCTGTTTTTCATAATGATATGACCCGGGAGTGTGTAAATTTTATGCACTGTTTCAGGCAAGACTTCAGTATACATCACAGTGTTTAGGTTTTTACATAAGCATGTATGGCATATTTTCTTTAGCAGAGAATCACTCCATTCTCTCCGTGGTGACTTTCTAGGGTCAGTATGACAGTTCCAATACTCAATTAATTTCAGAGGAATAGTTGGGGGTTTTGGCTGGTTGTTGTTGTTGTTCTGCGCCCCCCCCCCCCCCCCCCCCCCCCCCCCCGGCTGTTGGTTTTGGGGTTTTGGGGGCTTTTTTGTATGTGTTGTTTGTTTTTTGGCTGGTTAGTTGGGTTTTTTTAGGATAATTGCAGTTAACGCTGGACTAGAACTACTGGATATATTTTTGAATAAACTTGGTTCTTGTGTAAAGGCACAGTTGGTACATCTTGAGATGTGAACTCTCTCTCTGAAAAAGAACTGTTTTGCTTCCAGTACTAATCCCTGATGAATTGTAGGGCCATAATACTGTACAGTTTCCATAGTTTATGAAATTCCTGGACTTGACAGTACAGGTGAAAAATGTTGATACAATGAGTGTACTGGATTTATGCCCAAAGCTTTTATTCATACAGATTATCATACTTGTGACTTTGTAGATATACTGAAATTAGTTTAGATCAGGGACTTTGCGTTTATTGAAGCAGTTGAAGACACTGAATAAACCAAGGGCTTAAAGAGAGGTGAGTTCAGGACTGCTGTTTGAAATTTTCAGTTATGTTTTCTTTAAAAGGAAGCTGTTTGCAGGTCAAGGTTTTGTGCTGAGTTGTTCCTGAAAGGAATACCTGAAAAAGTGGTCCTGCTTGGATCTTCCAGGTCTCTTTAGGAGAATTGCGCACAAAACCCACAACAAGTAGAATGGCTGAAGCACCCTTTTAGGTATATATTATGCGGTTTGGCAAATGACTGAGACTGTGAGGAATTGTCTACCACTTTAATGTCCTTTGGACAAAAAGCACATAGGAAATATAATGACCGCTTCCATTGATAAGAGGTTGGGGTTCTTTTGCAGAACAAAGAGGCCCAGGTTGTGAAAGAAAGCAACATTTAAAGTTTCTGGACAGCGTGGTCTTAAAGTGTTTTTTTTATGACCTCCACCCTATCCTCCTAACTCAACTCTTTTCAAGGCTGCAAGTCTCAACCTGCTCAGTTTTGATCTGAACAGAGGTGGTTACTTATTCCTGTTTGTCCTTCAAGCTGTCTTTTTTGAAGGCTTTTTTGCCTTTTCCATCTCCCTGTATTTCCTTTGTGATGAGGGGGCCAAAATTGCACATAATATGCTGGATGTGTACCATAGATTTATATTGTGATGTAATGATATATTTTTTTCTGTTTTATTTCCTATTCCTTTGGTAAATGTTCCTAACATTTGATTTTCTTTTTGACTGCTATTGTGTATTAAGCCAATTATTTTTATGGACCTTTGATAGTTTTCCTTCCAAGACGTTGCTCTTGAGTAGTAACATTCATCTTGGAGACCATTCTATAAATGCAATTAAGACTTTTGTTTTTTCTCATACACATAACTTCAAATTTGCTCATAGTGAGTTTAATCCAATACTGTATTGTTCATTTTTTCAGCCTTGTAAGGTCCTGCATTTACTCAGAGTTTGAATTTGTCCCAAATATTTCAATACCTTCTGCAGACATTTTAATTTGATTATTCACCCATTTGTCAGGTCATTTAAGTTTATTGAGAAGCAGTGTCTAGCAGAGGTTTCTGTGAAATTCTGTTTGTGATCTCTGTTTGTCTCCATTCATTCTCCATTCCACTGTCTAATTCTTGCTACTGTTTCCGGCTTTTACTCAATTATTTGTCTATTCAAGGACCTTTCTCCTTATCCTATGGCTATTTAGATTCCTTTAGCTTTTGGCATTGCGTCTTGTCCAAAGGGTTTTTTTGATCTGTTTGGAAAACTCCAGTAGTGTGGTTTTTCAAAAGCAGTGGAGTCTCTTCCTCTAAAAAATGGTACATTTTCAGGTTTTGCCTCATTCTGCTACAGTTTCTACTAATTTTCCTGGTATAAACATCACGTGGAAAGGTTCCCCAGAACCTTTCTTTAAAAACTGTTTTCCTAAGAACTGAAGAAGTTGCAAATGAAAGATTATGCACACCACAATCAGCAATTTGCCTATTTCATCCTTGGCTTCTCATAGATTGCTTGACTATATAATGCCTAGACCTTGTGGTCTGTGTGTTTCATAGTCTCTCCTACTATGCCACCAATTTCAGACAGATCTTTTGCTAAATCCTCCAGTAGAATTTCCACTTGCCCTGATTTTCCACAATAATTTCCAGTTTCTAGCTAAACACTTGCCTTTTAAGTTCTACATTGCCCCTCATCTTCTATTAGAAAGAGAAACAGCAGATACCAAAGAACATGTTCGGTCATTGCAGTGTCTTAAATCCTGATTTATAGACATAATCAGGAACTCAAACATTCATGGTGGGATTTCCACAGTTAATTATTAGTCGCCTGGCTTTGCTACCATTAAAGCCTTGGGGGTAGACTTTTAAATGGTCTTTAAGTCAGTCACATTAAAAATTTTAATCATGATTGGATCTATGTTCAGGCTTAATATTGTCATTACTATGCAAGGCTCTTTGGTCCACATCATGCAGGAGTTCAGGCATCATTGTATTTCCTCTCAGATGTATCTTCTAGGAGTCTAGAGACATCAAATAGGAGGCCCAGCAGTGCTAAATTATTTTTTTTTCTCTTCCTGTCCAATTTGTTCAGATTTGTAGCTGTAATAATAGTATAATTGTAAAGGAGATATTTTTTAAATATATGAATGATACGAAGAGAAAAACCTAAACTGGCTCTCTTATAATTCAGTTCTTTGAAAGCTTTTTTAAATTATTGTATTTCTTAAATTATGTAGGAAATCAGCAACAGAATCAGTGCAGCATGGATAGTGTTAATATGTTATTTAATTCAAGTTGCTCTATATATAGTTACTCACATGATGTATTTCATTTTTTTTTGTGTACTGACAGTTTATCTTTGCATAGATGCAGTACAGTGCATTTTCAAGGAAAGATATAATGAGCCTTAAAACTTGGCAGAGAATTTCTGAGACTATTGAAATGGAAAAGATATTGAAGTATGACTTGGCTGTGTGGGATATTAATTTTCATTGTATCTGTTTAAGAAACCTCAACATCAATGAATGCGTTAAATTGATGTTAAAATTTACGTCATTAGATTTCAAAGTCAGCAAGCAGACATAATTATTTAATGATGGAGTTTCTCTGGGGTTTTGGGGCCATTTTGGAGAATGAAATGAATTGTTTACTTGACAGACAGGTGGCTGTATAGTGCTTATAGCTGATTTTAACAATATGTGACAGTAAGAAAAATTAGAGCTCATTAACATTCACTCGACCCAGTGTCTGCACCACTGATCAATGCTTGGGCTACTGTATGGCTTAAAATGCTTAATGAATCTTTGTTTGACAGGAACCAACTGCTGCTGGAGGAAAATGTGGATGATCTGATAGCTGGCAGGGTGAATATGGCCTGCAATTTATAAACAAGGGAAATGTGAATAACTGGGGAGCAGAATGAGTGAGAGAAGTCTGTCAAGGCTTGTGGCAATTGATGAACTATGTTATGGTTGACACACACACTCTACGATTTGCATAAAAGCGTTAGCATCTGACTGAGCAGAAAACCAGGGGAAAGTGAGATTGCCTATGTGATTAGTGGAAGGTAATCAGCCATCTGTTAGGCATAATGCACTTACCAAAGATGAAGATAGAAAGCATATGTGTGCATGTGCTTACACAGGATCTCTCACCTTTATACAAGCATCCATGAAAATATAGAACTGTATACAAAGAAATAACACATGGCAAAAAATACCCTCAATTAATCTGTTTTTTTCTCCCACCAGAAAGAGTACAAGCTTACAGCTGTGTTGTACAGTTCATAAATGAGTCCTTTCAGCAGATTGCAACAGTAGCTTCAGAAGTGACAGAAAGAAGTAATTTGAAAATTTGAAAAAATAATGGCATCATATCTCTCACTCTGTGATGATGAAAACAAGGCTATGCTCTAAAATATTCAGAGATGAACTTTGATCAGGACACTTGAAAATGTTTTTTCAGCTGTTCACCTGCAAATTTAAAATACTCTAGTTTATACAGCTATTCCAGGTACAGAAATGATTTGGTTTAGAAGAAAGCTAGTCTGACTTAACATTGCTTGCCAACCTAAAACTGTCATTGATGCTACCAGGATTTTGTGATGTAGAAAACAAGGCTGAGCTTAGTTTTTCATGTTTATAAAGAACTTTAGTGGTGCTAGAGGTCCTGCTTAGAAGGAAATTAATCACTTTACCTCTTTTCAAGAATTATTTTTGCATAGTAGTGTAAAAAGAGCAACTCTAAAATATTTATTCAGTTTTAATATGTGTTCTAACACTTATTGTAGTGGTTTACAACTCACTACCTGTACATCTTGCAAAATCTGCAAAAGAAAAATACTCTAGAAATATAACAAATTATAAGGCCAGCATTTAAAATCAGTCAGTTAAAATACCAAATACCACAATATATGACCCAAAGTATTGTTTAACTTGATCATCCATTCATATCTTTTTTAGTGAATGTTTTAATGCACTAGATGACAGCTTGTTACATGGAATATTGTTCTTAAATACACTTTTTCAAATGTCAAATTAAAACTGGCTTTGCTGAAATTTTCATATGTCGCTGCTGGTATGTTATGCAAATAGTGGAACTGCTGAAGAAGGACTTCCATGCCCCATCTTGCTGTTTCCACCTTTCATGTGTCAGTACAAAAGTAATATCCTAAATATTGGGGGGGAAAGGGTAGAGCTAAAGGACAATACATGCAAGTGTCTATACAAGAATGGGGTAGAGAGCAGCTAATTTAGTCATCTTCAGTAGCTTAACAAAACTATATGAATGCAGTCCTCTGCAAGGTTGCTGACCTAGCCAGGAGTATGGAAGTCTAACTTGCACGTGTTCAGAAATCAAAAAAGCAGAACCTACTTCTGATCCAAAGTATTTTGGCAAGTTTTATAACTCCAAAATTGCTTGAAATGGGTATGTCTGTGACATTTGCTGTTGCTGCTGGGCCTTGTTGTGTGCTATTGAAATATTTCAAGATCAGAACTTTGTAAAAAACACCTCTCTGGCAGGGATTTTCCTATTTTCCTTTCATAACCAGTGCATGGGGTGACTGAAGCTTGCACTCTCAGTGCCCTGCCAGTGTGTTTCGTAGGTCAGTGCAGGCGTGCCAGGGGAATGGTGTTGCTTTCCACAGTTGTGGAGGAGCTGGGGGAGGGATAGCAGGGTGGAGCTTACTGGTTCTCCAGTGAACTTAGGAGCACCCCTGTGAATACGCCGCTTCAGTGCCAGTTTTCTCGGAAGGTGCAGGAGAACCTTTCGGTTTTCCTTTCTCACAGCGTAGCTGGATGACGATGCCTTTTTATTCTGCCAAGAAATAATTTAATGAATCTATGCCCTAGTGTTTGGATTCAGCTGTTTCTAGCTGCAACAGTTTCTCCTTTCAAGTATTTCTGAGCTTTTTAAAGCTTTCCCGGTTCTTGCTAATTAGTATCCGCAGTGTGTTTTATTACCTTTGTAGGATTTTTTTTTTTTTTTTAAGAATGTGGAATGATCTATTTTAAAGTTTCTCCACATATTCTTATTTAAAGTGTTGCAACTTGTTGTGATCGGGCAGAAAGGAAAGGATTCAAAGGACCTGACTTTCAGAGCAACTAGGATTAAGGAGGCATTAGCTGTAGTGCTGGAGAGCCAGTGTAGAGTCAAGCACATCGTAACAAACAGGTCAGCACGTTCCTAATGGTTGCTTATTGCAAACCCAGGGTATCAAAGCTAGAGCTACACTCTGCATGCAGCATGAACTGCCTTTTGTTTGCTTCTGCAGGAGCATGTTTTAATTTCTGTTTGCTAATTGCTTTAATGTCCCTACAAGAGCTGAGTCATGTTTAAAAATGTTTAAAAGTGCCAAGCTTTTGTGGAAAAATTATGAAGCAAGTGCTGCACTTCCTATAAATTAGTGATTCAGGATCACCTGTTTTACTGGTAGGCATGTTTAATTTGTTAATGATAAACATGCACAAATAAGGACCACATGTGCTTCACCAAAATTTCATTTTCAGGAGTAAATAATGTAAAGTATATGCTTAAAGTAACAAAATGGTTTTGGCTGTTCAAACAGTTGATTTTTATACTTTTAAACTGGGGCTATTATCTGCAGTGTCTAAGACAAAAATGTTTCCAAATTGAGTAGTTGTCTAACATTGGTACATTGTAGATATGTACCATGGTAGCAGTTTAAGTTGAAAAACAGGCAGTGAAAAGAGATGGACTTTTCAGCATCCTGAAATGTTAATTTCAGAGTCTTGCTGCAGTTTTTTATTTGACATCATTTAATTCTGAAGTCTTCAAAATCAAACTAAAGAGTTGGAAATTGTGCAGCAGGCACTGAGAATGATTGGAATATTCTTTCATTCCCTTTCATTGATTGCACTAATAAAAAATTCTGTTCTGAAGTGCCAAATTAATATTTACTAGCTTAGTATCAGTTTTAAATAATGTTTTGTGGAGGTGATAGATGTGCAAAAGATAATTTACTAGGTAGTGGCAGGATAGGAAATAAAATCAAATTAACAGTATATGTGATCTTTTCTTGTCCTTCGCAGCTATGATAAGTAGACTGGTGTTTGGATACTTCTTCGATAGTCTCACTGCCTGCCGTAGTTGCCTCTGGATGCTGAGGCTCCACTTGAAATATTTAGGAATATAACTCTGTAGTCAGTGCAGTTGATTTAATGGTGAGAGGCATTTCTTTCTTTCCTGCAATCTTATAGCTATTATGCTAAATGCTAAAATGCAGTTTTTATAGAAAAGGAAGTCAAAGTATAAAAACTTGGAATGTTGCCCAAATTAATAGCGGCGTGAGTTATTTGCAATCTTAGCATTATGGAAGAGGAATACAAGCAAAAGTTATTAAAATGTAGTTGAAGTATTTCTAATGTGCACTGGTTAAAAAAAAGAAAAAAAGCTTTAAAGGACATAATCTTCCTGATTCTCTTAATATAAACTTACTGAATATAGCTTAGGGTTGCAAAGTATTGAAGAAGCAAGTATGTGCTGGTATAAGGTTTAGTGAAGTTTTAGTGACGACAGGCACGTGTCATATTTGAGTATCTCCAAAATTAGGCAAAAAATACATCTCCTACCAAATTAAAGTTTTCATAATGCTTTAGGTACTTAGCTCCAAACCAGGTGCATGCTGTTAAGTAAGGTATTTTTATTTCTTGGGCATAGGGTTTATGGCAGTCTTCTGTATTTTGTACAGCTAGAGTGTACAGAGAAAGAGGTACAAAGAGGTACATGTTTTACTGATTTACTTGCTCCAGTGAACCTTGTAAATTTATATTGATGATACAGCTTTTGGAATTTAATAAAGCCACTCATAAAATGATGCTTTAATTTTGGGTACATATTTTGACATTTGGAATTCTTATCTCTGAGTTTTGATAGTTATTGCTTATTGCAACAGTTCATATCTAACGGAACTGCAAGAATGTAAACTTAAAACCTACTATCTGCCTACAGAAAATCAACCCAAGTTTCCTCAATAGTTGCTTCAAATTTGCCTTCAAAATTTTTGTTCTATGTGATCAATAATTGAGTGGACATTTGGGAAATTTGAATAAAACTTGAGGTATTTTGTGTTTAGTCATACATTTCAGGCCAAGGAATATGTTCTAATATGTATTAGTTTACAAATACCAGTCTTATTGGAGATGTAGAGTTCAGCAAAGTTCTGCTAACTTTGTCAGTGCTCAATGTTGCAGTTGTAGAAAATCAGCACATATTTTTCATCAATGGAAACTGCCATTTCCAAGGTGATTGTATACAATGAAAGAAATGAAGTTTGCTGTTTTCTTAAACAAAGAACTTGTTTGTACAAATATGCAAAGTTAATTTGAAAAAATCTATTTATTCTTGAAGTTATTGTATGGATTTGCTAGAAGTATGATACCTCTCAGATATGAGCATTTATTCCTCGTGAACATTTTTGTTGCAAAATTTGGTCTCATAACAGCAGTCTCTTTTCTTTTTGTCTTTGCAGCTATTTTGGAAAGAATTATGGTTTAGACTTTCTCATGTTAGCCATGGACGTAGCACTTTCTCCCATGAGAACACAAGAACTGGATCCCGTGCTGTCTGATGCATCTCCCATGCTTATAAACATGACTCCTACAGCAGAACAAGATGGGGAAGAGGGTGTCATGAAGGAGCTCGATTCTGGCCAGCAGTATGAGAAGCCTCCTCCTCTACACACTGGGGCCGATTGGAAGATTGTTCTCCACTTGCCAGAAATTGAGACCTGGCTTCGGATGACATCTGAAAGAGTCAGAGATCTGACCTACTCTGTCCAGCAGGACTCAGATAGCAAGCATGTGGATGTGCATCTAGTACAGCTCAAGGTAGGATGAATTTTATATTGCAGACTTTTCAGTGAAAGGTGGTTTGCTCAACTCTGCTACTAGTAGAGTAAACAAAAGGGCTTTCCGTAACTGCTGTAGCATGTCTGACAGCCTGTGTTGAAAAGCGAATAAATCCTTTCCAGGGAGATAATAGAAACCGCATCGTTCTCAGATTATTGGCAACATTATTTAATCATCACTTAATTCAACAGTCATAACCATATTAAAGAACATGTTCACACTTCAAGAGCAGCTAATACAACACTAACGGTAACCTGACTGGACATCTCAGAAGTACCCAGAAAAATTCCCATTGATTTTTATGCACTTCAGTACCTAAAACTCCCAATTTTTTTCCCCAATAAGCATGGCTGCTCATTTGAAAACTAAGCAAGTTACAGAGGCAGAAAGGTAGCAAGGTTGTCTAACGTCTGGCTTTCAGTCACGTAAAGGTTATGCTGAAGATTGAACTCTGGTGGGACTACATACAAAATGGTAAACGTGTAGAATTTTTTTTCAGATCTGATTCTTGGGAAGAAATATGAAGTGATAAAATTCAAACAGTCACAGCCAGTAAATCAACCTTTTTATTTTCCCCAGCAAGAAAATGCATTACAGCAAGACTGCACTTTGACCCTAAAAATCTGTGTTTTGTGTAAACTAAAAGAACAATCTTCCTTCCCCCAACCTGACAACTGAACACAAGTATCTTTAAACAATTATTTCTGTCTTCATCCCAGATGTAGATTTTGATGTTGAATCTTTAAATTCAAGGTGAAATTAAAATAAATAGTGTCTGGCACTGTGTGTGTATGTTCGTTTGCATGGCTTGGTTTGCTGCAGCACATGAAACATACTTTTGAAGGCAGCAAGCAAACTCCAAAAATAGCAGGCAAATGTTATCTCTTCAGACTGAGCTGTCTTCAGAATCGCATTCTGAAGCCTGTTTATGTGAACATAGTCTTGCTTCATACTCAGCATGATGGTATTTTGTTTGTGTTTATTTTAGGACTGGAGCTGTAGGCTGCCTCAAAATACCATTCTGTGTACTAGTGCTAACCATGGAGCAATTGTACTGTAATCAGTCCTAACAAAATAGAGAGCCAATCTTGAGATTTTTATGGTCCTATCATTTCTCTGAAAAATTTGGGGTAGACATTACCGGCTTTTGATGAGAGAAAGGACTATGTCCACAATGTGCAGTAGGCTTTTAACAAATATGCCTGAAAGGTATTTCTGCAGGCAGACGTAACAAATCTTGCTGGACTTGGTGCCAGTTCTGATCTGGAATTGCTTGTGGCTGTATTAGCGCAGTGGATGAGCTGAAATTGAATGGCTGTGGAGCCTGTGGATGGTATTCACACACAGCTTTGGGCTGGCTCAGAGCATAAGCAGAAGTGATCTGTGCCTGCTTGCAAAAGGTGAATATTCTGTACGTATAATTCAATCTCATACATCCACTAAAAGGTTTTCTTTCCAAATGGAAGTCAGTGAGTGAATAGCATTCCTCTCAGTTTTTCTCCTTTGTAAAGTCTATTTTGAAGCTGCAAGAGTCAACCGTAGTTCATAAAATACTTCACTACTGTGTTTCTCCATGTAATTGCTGTAGCACTTAGGGATTGTTTGGGACTGGGAAAAATCTGGTTACTGCAACTATAAAAAAAGACAAAATAATAACAAGAAGGAATCTCAATTATCTGCAGTTATCTGGCCTGTCAGCCTAGGGGGACTGTCATTGAGGCTGTCAAGTATTTGATGTACAGACCCTGGACTCACAGGGAAGTGTTCTTTTTCCTGTGTATTTATACGCGTGCGTACCTGTGTGCATGCGCAATTGTGACTTGTATTTGAAGATACTTCTAAAATATTTGATATATCTTTGGATTTTTCACAAAGCAACATAGAAAGAAAAAGCTTTCAGAAAGATCTGGAGTAGTAGTAAGAAACACAGCAAAGTCTTAACAAACACATTAGGAATACAGAACTTTTGTAACCTGCTTACCTTTAAATCTGTTTACAGACAAAAAGAAAAAGACTTTAAAAGCAAGTGTTGTGGAAATGCTTTTGTTCAGACTTTAGTAATATTTTAAATTGTTTATCCTTGTATCCTCTTGCATTACATAACTTAATGAAAATCAGCTAAGCAAAAACCCCCAAAAGCAACCTCATACAGATCCTCTTTTTTTATTTCTTCTGTGCTCTGATAATTCTCCTTGAGGGACTCCTTCCAGCTGACCTGAGTCCTTCTGGAATTGTGCTCAGGCTGGACACAGGGCTCAATGTGAAGCTTCACCATGGCTGAGTAGACATGAAAAAGTATTTCATATGTCTTTCAAACAATACATAGAATCATAGGACGGTTTGGGTTGGAAGGGACCTTAAATATCATCTAGTTCCAACCCCCCTGCCATGGGCAGGGACACCTTCTACTAGACCAGGTTGCTCACAGCCCCATCCAGCCTGGCCTTGGACTCTGCCAGGGATGGGGCATCCACAGCTTCTCTGGGTAACCTGTGCCAGTGTCTTGCCACACTCAGGGTTTAGTATTTTCTTCTTTTCATAATAGCAGGAGATGGTTGGTTCATGTTCAACTTGTGATTCACTGTAACTCCTAAACTCCTTTGCTGCATTATGGCTTTTTCTTCTCTCTTATCCATTTTATCTGTGCAATGTTACATGTAGGATTTTGCCTTTGTCTATTTTAGATTTTTTTTTTATTTATGTATTTTATTTTATTGTGTCTCCCATTTCTCAAGCATGCCTGTGACTTTTTCAGTTCTGAATCTGTCTGCTGGTGTGTTTGAAGTATCTCCCCCAAACGCATTGTTGTCATCTGCAAATTTAAGAAGGCTTCTCTCTACTCCTTTGTCCAAATCATAAAGCCAAAAGTGAATGATACAGACTCAGGATAAAAGTCTGTAATATAGTAATTTCTGAATATAATCTTTAAACTCCAGATGTAGCAGCAAGGCAAACAATTTTTCTTTTTCTCATAGTTTGTATTCCTCAGCCAGGAGAGGTCCAATTCCATTTTTATGCAGTTTTCTATTGATTTTGGATGTTTAATGTTGATTTCTCTCCTATGACTGTTGGTTGGCTCATGGTGATACAGCTGGTTTGATGATCTAGGCCATAGCAGACTTTTTATGTTATTTCTGGGAAAAATTGCTCAGCAAACAGATCGTCTCTTTCTTTTGTGAACATTTGCTCTGTATCCCTGTTGCAAATCTGTCTATGCTTCTGCTCTTTCTGCAATCCAAAGCATTGTTTCTTTTCTCTGCCTTGTTCCCTGGATATTTTCATGTTTGCTGCCAGTCTCATGCTACATGACTTAAAGCTTTACTAGCCACCACTGATCCTTTGAACATACTTGTTTCTCTCAGTTTTGCAATGCCCTTTCTCAGAACTAGCCATGCAGCATGAGTGCAAGGCTTGTCTTATGTTGTCCCTTGGGAAATTTCCTGGCAAGCTCAGCTTCACATGAGTGCTTCAGTAAGCTAGATGCATGAATCATAACTCTCTGGGTCCTGGAATGCTTTATATTAGTCATTTATCTGGTCATCACTCTTAACTTAAGCTGGGCTAACATACATTTACATCTCTGTTACACATTCAGTGGAGCTGTTACTAATTGCAAATATTTGTAAAAGAGATGAAAAAACCTTTTGAATCTAGTACAAGCGAATCTGAAAATGCTCTTTCTGTGCTTGTATTGTGTTAACCTGCTGAGATGCTTTCATGATCTATTTAGCTTTTTTATTGTGAAGAAAATATGCTTGCCTTTACAGCACATTCTTTCTTGGATTCCTCCTGAGATCCAACTTGGATTCAACTCCAGTTCTTCTGCTTTACTTTATATCCCTTAACCCCTCAGGAAAGGGTCTAGTGGTTCAACTCATTGATTATTGATTTCTATCTTTTTGAAAAAACCTGTCATTTTGGATGATCTAGTACAATGGTCTATATTTGAGATGTCAATTAACTTCTAACTTACTGTGTAGTAAAGCACTCCACCACCGCTTTGTGACTTAAATATATGAACCACATATATTGGCATAGAAACAGCCACATTTTCTGCTACGATAGTATCTTTAGATCTTTGAAGAGCACTGATCCTTTCTGTCTTTCCAAGAAAGAAACTTCAGTCATCTTTTTCCAGGATACCTGGATCAGCCTCAAACATCTCTTGACAGGATGTTTCATCTTTCCTTTTGACTCCTACAACAAGTTTGTCATTACTTTGGATAGAGGTCAAGTATGATGCAACCATTATCCTTTTGCTATCTCTGTTTCCACTTTTTTGAGCACCAAAAAATTGTTAGTTGCTTTTCTCCTTGTACTTAAATCCTGGATAAGAGAAGAGTGTAAGGCATTGTCAAAGAAAGATATTAAATGGTATTAGCTTCTGATGTATCTGCAGTTAGACACAAGTTATTCTATTTTTCACTCCATTACATGCATTGTGAAAATAAATGTAAACCTAGGGTACTGTAGGAGCCTCTCTCTTGCATCCTCCCCCCTTCTTGAATTCAGTAGGCTTTTATTGCATAAATAATATTGTTTCTGGTTTTATTGAATAAATACGAAGGGTAGACCAAATTACTTTTCTGAGTCCTTTTCAACTTCTTTTTCCTGTATCAGTTCTTTTCAAGAGCAAAAATCAGTATTTTTTTCCTCATGTTAAAATAAGTGACTCAAAATATGGCTGAGTCTGGAAGATGACTTCAGTAGGTTTGGTTTCTCTCTTCTAACCTTTGGTTCGATGACTTAGTGGCTCTAGTATTCCTAGGCTTGTGACAACATACTTGCTTCTGCAGCTGTACAGCTTTTCAGCTGTGCTATCTAAACCACCTTTAACTAAGTGTACAGATGAAGTTTTTCTAAAGTCTAAATCTCTAGACTGCACAGGCAACCGTGTATTGTAAGAGAAGTATTAAGAACTTACCACGTTACCATAACATAATTAATATTTTACTAATAATCACAGAAAGTGTTAGCCACAGTCTTTACAGAAGGTTGTATAGATGAACCTCCTAATGGAAATACTCTGTGTGCTGCTTTATCTTGACAGAAGTTTGTCACACGAGATGACAGTTATACTCAAGAGGTAAAAAGAAAACCTTAATTGGAGAGGTTGACTGCAAGTTTGCTCAGCTGTTTTGCTTGCAGGCAAGATATGATGCCGGTACTTCATGTGAAGGGTTGCTATGCAGATTCGTGAGTTATTCAAAAGGAGGTGAAGGGAAAGAACAACTTTTACATTCACAGAGATATTTCTCAGAAGACTTCTGGGCCTGTTTAACAGTTATGCTTCATGAAACAAATCTCTCTGACAAATAGTTTTATACCTTCTATGTGTGAGCGTTAGTATGAGTGTTTATAAAAGCAGACATTTGGCTGTAAACTATGACCTATAGCTCCATGGTGACAAAGACATACTATTGGGTTTAGTTCTGAGGATCAACAAGCTGTTGCACAGAAATTCATGGGACTTATTATTTGCAGTCTCAGGTCTAGCAAATAGGTTGAAAGCCAGTAACATTGGTAATTACTTGGTTTTGTCACTATTAACAATCCTATACTAAGAAGTCACCTGAAGTTGCATATGAAATAAAATCTATTAAGCATAATTGAAATGCAATTCCGATAACCAAACCTAACATTTAAGGGTTATCTGTGCAATAGGATATCTCCACTATGAAACGTGATTTTCAGTTTTTGAGAATTATTTTAGATTGTTTGTAGCTAAAGGACAGAATGTGCACAAAAAACCCTCCTAAAACGAAAGCTGACTGTAACTACAAGGAAAATGTAACTTCTTTCATATTGAACTATTTAAAACATGACCTAATTTATTAGGATTGTGCATCTCAAAGGGACTCTCTTAAGCTAATGACACTTGACAAATTCCAGTCTCCTTGATCCTGTTAAAGCTGTAAACTTCTCTGAGAGAAAATTAATCTGAAAAGTTTAAAGTTTAAAAGAGAGCTTGAATGTTTCAGTTGAATGCTGAGGGGGAGGGGAAATATTTTCCACATTATTGACAAGCATAAGTAAACTCAAATTTACTGAAGATTTTTTTAAAGAAAATTTTCTTGCAGTACTTGAGGTTTTGGTGTCCACTGCAGATTGAAGCAATTAAAAAAATACTCCGAATTTTCAAACTCTTTATTAACTTCAAATACAGAAAAGAAAGTTAGTTGCAGCTGTATTGTGGATTCAGTTCTGAGTATCGGATTTTCTTAACTGCAAATTTGGTAAGAAAACTTTAGATCTTGGTTCTCTATGTAACATACAGGATATTTCTGTGTTAGATTAATTATGTCAAGGAAAATATATGCAAAATCATTTTGCTCTTATCCTTTTATTTTCTCATCTGATGACAGGTCATATATTTGTGAAACACTTGAACACCAAACAAATAGCAATTTCTCTATAAACATACCATATATTACACTGCTTTTTATGCATAGCGATTCCAAAGTTGTGACAGTCTTTTTAGTTTACAATCTAAATAACTGCAGATTACAGATGTGACTTTTTTTTTTTTTCCTCTCCTCCCCCCCACCCCCCGCCCCCAAGGGCTTAACACAAATACAACATAGGCAGAAATTTGCTACCTGACTGGCTGCAAATCAAATCCAAGTTTGCTTATGAAAGTATGGTGAAAGACTAGATAATAAATAAATTTATCTATATGGAACATTACCAGTGGAATATATTTATGTAAACATAAAATATGTTCTATTACACTGTATTGGTGATATAGTTTTTTTTGGGAGGAAAAGGGTTATGGTTAAGAGCACATTCTAGCTAAGCCTCTAGACAAATGTTAAATTTATTGTGTACTCATCCCAACAATATCAGTGGGGCAGCTTTATAGGCCTTAATTCACCTAGCATTTAACAAATGGGTAATAGGATTTATTTGGATTAAAACATTTGTTGTGGATTTTTTTTAAAAACTGTTCGTAGGTTATATCATATTTTTTATGCTCAAGTTATTTTTTCAGACCAAATATATTATGCACTCCAGAAATGTCAGGCACTCATAAGTAGCTCTACAGGAGCAGATGCTACATAGTAATGTGTATCTATAATGCTGTAATGATAGCCTGATGCATCTATAAATTGGCAGAACATATCTGCTATATATTTAGTTCTATGCTTTGTAAACACAAGATTAACACACACTTTAAAGGAAGCAATTGGTTGGTTAGGAAGTTGTATTCTTATATAGTTTGCCTCTGAACAGCTTGGTGGAATCCCAGCATTCAGTAGTGCAGTTGAGTGTAAATGCTGCTAAATACAGATTAACTGTTCCAAAATTGGGTTTTGCAGAGGCTACCCTTTACTTACAGTCCAGGCTTGAACATCAAACAGGTGGGTTTATTAGCTTTTCTTATTTTCTGATTAGTTGAGTGTGCCTACACTTTTTTAATTTTTAAATTTTCTTCTGTGCCTTGAGCATATTCCAATTTTGGAGAAAAGCCAGAATGGAAAATACTGAGTACCAGAAATAAATCTGTGCTTCTCAAACTTTATCTGGTCAAAGAATGACGTTGTTTAGAAGCCTTCCAACTTGCACGGCGTTTCTGCAGTCTTGCTCAGATCGATTTTTTTAATTTTTTTTTTTAAAGATGATGATGTGACTTGTTTACCACATCTTAAAATGCTTTACTAAAATAACTACAATACCACACCTATAAAAGTCATCTTGGTTTTGTAGCTTTTAGGCTAAATTCTCTTCTGCCTGAGGGGAGCAAACCCACTTTTTCCACATGCCTCAAAAATTGTTCTAATCCCTTGGCTATATGTTACCAGGCATGAACAGAGCGTAGTGCTCGATTTGATATAGAGTGCAACCCTGGAGGTGCTAGGTATGCTGCTTGCTCACCTACTGGGTCAGTGCCTTCAAGGATGATAATAATGATCAAGTAAATGTTGATTTTCTAGGTACTAATTACGTTTAGAAACTAGGTGTGAGTTGCTCAGACTTGCTGGGACTGGTGGTAGTCTGAGCTCAGAAATGCAAAATTTTAGGTTGCTGGATACTTCTACTGGAATGAGTGACAGAGGTGTATCTGTGGTATTAGGTATCTACAAACTAAATGGTGACTGAGCAAGATGATTCATGATGGCATTGTTGCCTACCTTCTGTCCTAGTGTTTATTCTGCTCTAGTCATTAAAGTCTGTTAAGAACACATTCCTGAAGGCCCATATTAAATTCCCAATGAGGAAAAAAACCCCCTCATCTGATTGCTTATACCATTTTATAATACATACTTGAATGCATTGGATTACTGCTAGTTATATGTTACTGTTGGCGCTAAAACCATTTTTGGTGCTACAAATATTTTACACTAAGCAAGTACCTCTTAAACCTGTGTAGGCTCTTACCTATTTTTAACTTCAAGTACCTAAGTATTGCTAGTGACTGTATTGATTTATTAATACTCAGACAATCTTTTCTTCAACAGTAACCTTAGAAAAAGCAATAAACCACCAACATTTGTAATCTAATTCTAAATTATGATCTAGTACAGTTATAGATAATACTGCAATTTTCAAATCAAATTGTATACCCTTAACATTTAGCTAATGTACACTGATAATTACATTTTTTTAAAAAAAGCAAATAATGGTATGTTAGCACAATACTTTTAAAAAATTAGGTGGATTTAAACTGTACCATTCGGCCTAATAGAAAAAAACTTTCCCCCTCTCCTGCCGCTATTGTTCAGTCTGTGCAGATACAATGAAGTTAAAGTGATTTTCTCCTGTTATCATTTAGTAAATAAGTCTATTGATATAGCCCATATTTATGCACACCCACCATCCTCTAATTGTCTGCTTGGATGCCATAGGAGACATAGTATGAACACAGAAAGAGCATACATACTTTACTGGAGATTCAGTTGCCTTCTAAAGAAGGCTGGTCATTATTTGAGGGATCAAATTGAGATGGAAGGCTGCTGGTTGGAATATAGTAAGAGGATGAAAGAATTGGGAGCTAATAAAGAGAAGAAAAAAAATGGAGAAACAATAAGAAATTCCTGTCTGCTGTGATACCATTTCTCAGTAGAAAAGTCAGAACTACTTGGTTAGCCTGCTGTTATCTATGTATCAAGGGAATGAAAGTAGCTAAGAGCTGGAAAGGACTTAACTGGTAACCCCAGTGATAATGGTGGATCTGGCTTGCATAATTTATCAGGATAAATTAATAATTAATAAATGTTGCAAACAGTGTGCTGGACCCTTTTAAGCTTGGACTTTGTTTCTAGAAAAGCAGAGAAAGAACACCAACAAATAATGGTTGGAATTACTGCTCTTGTGACAAAGAGACTTGAATATTCCTTGGAGTGGTAGAAGACACCAGCACTTGGATGTCCCTTTTAGGCTTGGGCAAAAAAGATTTAAAAAAAAAAAAAAAAGAAAAGAAAAAAAGAAAAGAAAAGGCATAGGTTACTTAATTGATTAATTTAGGGTCCATATGCATGGCCTTTGGAGAGGAATTGCGAACAATGCCTGAGGCTTCTAAACCCTCCCCTTAATGCAAGGGTACAATCTGAACAGCTCCTTGAATTGGCTTGGATTTCTTCAGAGCAAACCGGCAAGGACACATGGGGCAAAAATACCACGACCTGTGATATTACCTCCAAGGGACATTACCTCTTCTTGTGAGGGTAGAGATGGATTCGGTAGTTTCTGAGCGATGTATTTGGACATAGAAGGGTGGTGTGTATTTCAGGGGGATGTAGGCAGAAGAGTAGAGTAGCATCTGCAATGCTGTGGAGGTCTTAAGATTGTCCAAAAATAGACATTTGGATAATTCAGCAGTCAGGAGACTCAGGAGAAGAACGGTGAACATTTGCTTGTGAAAAAGGGAATCAGAGCTCTCAGATGAGGAAGAAAGTGGGCGATTTACCACTTTCAGTTTCCTAATCTAGTTTTGAAAATAAAAACGCTGCAAAATCTCACTCTCATTTGGATATCTACACTTTTTAAATATATACTTATTCCAGAATTTCTGGTTTAGACCTCAGCGATACATAAATGCATGTAAGTGCCCTTTGACCAAATATAATGATTATTCTCTCTCTTCCACTTCATGTTGCTCCTACGTTAAAATATGTTAATACAGGTTTGGAACATGAGCTAATGTACTCTACCAATGGTCTCTGGAGAAATATTAAATCAAATATCAAATTCCAGCACAGATGTTTCCTATTACAGTCTTTTCTAGCCTGTATTCTAATCTGACTCAAGCACAAATGTTTACTGCATGTAATGATATAAAGACTTTTCAGTATGATGAAAAAAATGTTGTATGTTAAGTAATCATGAATTTTATTAACCAAAACACTTGCTGAGGGAATATATTTTATAGTTTAGTATATGCACATATTATGATAATAACACCTATTGATGTCCAGATTTGCTGGAAAAATCCTAAATATTATTTCAATGGTATGAATAAGATTAGTAATGTCAACTTTCTAAACTAAAGGTCATTGACACTATATTGTTGTTTTGATTTGAAAGTAAAGGTGCCAATGGGAATTTTTATTATGGTAGCTGTGACTTGGTTGAAAGAATTTATTTTATAATGTAAATATATATGTGTGTATAATGTAATATATTTACATTAATGTAAATATATATAAACAAAACCATACACACAAAAAGCAATGCGACATAAATCCTCCTGGTGATTTTTTTTCTCGAGGAACTGTTTGAGTCTGTATGTAGTTTAGAAGGTAGGATATTATTATGTTTTATAGCAGTCATCTAGTTCTTATCTGCATTGTGAGCTATTATGTTTACAGATGTTTTCTTGCTTTGCATATTTCAGTAGGCTTTGTGGATATATTTATTAGTCATTATACTGGCAGGGTTTGTTGCTTTTTCAATTTATAATTACATGCCATTTATAATAGATATCTGAAAATTGTAATGTGGCATAAAGGAGCAGACAAAGAACAGGCACAGAAAATTGCACAGAATGTAAGGAATTTTTTAGTTTGCTTCATTATTGGTAAAACTGCCTGATGGGCTTTCATTATGAGAGTTGACAGAAGAAATTTCAGATTATAGGACGATTGCTGTCTGAAAGCCAGGAATGTGACATGAATATTTCAATAACATAACACACTTGCATTTTAGTCAGAACAAGTTCCATAAGTTTGTGTTTTTAAAATATCCTTGGATATTTGCCTCTTGAATTATACGCATTCTTCCTCAGAATGAAATCCCTTTCTGTATAGTTAATCATTAAAATGCTTTCTGTGAATTCATGGGGTTCCTTCATAAATCAATCAAAATCTCACAACTAATGAGCAAACACAGCAAAAGGGTGTTGTGTATTTTCCTGTGGAGAATGCACTGACATGTCTGCATGGCTATGGTTATAATTTTAATTGAAATGTTGGCCTACACATAGTACCCATCCTGTGACTAAGGTGCATGAGATGTCTTCTGGAGGACTAAGATGAAGTTCAAGTGGCCTTGCCCGAGACTGATCTGTCATCTTGGGCAGTCTGGGAACTGTGATGGACACTGAACTTTTCTTAAGGATTGCTCTAGAGCTTGGCCTCATTGTTTGCATCTAACAAATACAGGTGGGTGGCAAGTCTGGGCAGGAGCCTAAATTCAGGCTAAGGTCTGGCTGACTTCATAGGTGTAATGATGCCATCTTCTTCAGAAAATGTTAGAAATACACACTAGATTTTTTTTCTTGAATTGCCTTATGCTTCCTTGAGTTGTCATTAAAGAAGTATTAGCAGAATTACAGACATACATCCAAAAGGTTTGATCTGAAGATTTTAACATATTCCATGTAACTGTCTCCAGTGACATTGTGCAGAATCTGAGACAGATGAACAAACTTGCTTTTTGAATGGGAGCTGAACCATTTACAACGGAGTGTGCAGAAACAGGGAGGAAAAGGAGAACTGATATCTACCAGTTCCATCTGTTAAAGCTTTATGAATGTTTTCTTCTCTTTCTCCCTGTAAATGATTCCCTGGAGGAAGATAATAGCTTTTGTAGAGTCAGTTGTGATTTTACACCTTGCATTTCTGAAGATGGAGTACTTAATTTTTTTGAAATGTTTCCATTTCTTTTTAGAAAACACATGTAATTTAGAAGGTATAAAGCAGCACTGCGTTAACAATGGTAACACTCCAAAATTCTGCCAGAGCTTTCATAAGCTTTCACAAAATATGAGATCTGAGTCTAGCAATATATTGCAATTTCCTTTTCCCGTTGAGCAGTGTACTTACTTTTCATAATCTATATTTCACTATATAACTATATTGCTTTTATTCTCCTCAGTTGGCCCTGCAACCATACCTGCCCTTACCTGTGGTTCCATACTCCAAAAAGGGACTTGAAACAAGTTACAATATACAGTTGTGTCTTTTGGTGTGACCATTCATCTCTTTGTGTTCTGATGAGTACATTTGCTTCTGATCACGTATTATGCAGACATTCAAAAGGCAAGAAAGCAAGTAACATTTCTTCAGAATAGGTTCTGTAGATTTAATCATAATTTAAGTGGTAATGAATAGGAAATAGATGATTTTATATGTGCATTTCCAGTGTGATCATGATCTGACATCCTGAAATACATTCTTAATAAATACATATAGGGGTATATATGTGCATAAATATATGTGTGTGTGTATATCATGTTTGTAATACTGTAAAAGACATTCAGTGCCACTACTTCAGTATCTGCATATCCACTTATTCATCATACATTTCTGTTTTTTCTCCAAGATTCTTCTGAATTATCCACCCTATTTGAGCTGCTATACTACAATTCACTGTAGTACATAATTTAGTTTGTTGTGCGTAAGATCTCTGTGCTTGCAGTTCACCTCGTTATTGGATAGTTATTGAGGGTTACTCTATGTCTATGCGTCTAGTATACTGACAGAATAAAAATTTCTGACATGACAGAATATTGCTAATGTCCTTTGGGAAGCAGAAAATGTATTCAAGGAGCAATGTTATATTGTAAATGGTGCAACATAGCTGTACTTTTGGATGCAGTAACACATGAAAATGACCCCCAGAATAATAGAAACAGAACTGAATGTTTAAAGCTATTAAGCTGTGTGGGGTGAGCAAAGTGGTTCACACACCACTCAGTTGGCTTGTATGAGAGGTGTGGCTGGAATTTGTCACTACATCCCAGCACCGTCCAGTATCTAGAAGACAAAATCATCAAATGGTAGTCTGCCAAATCATTAGCCAACTATGCTTTAAAATCATAGAGCTGAAATATTAAACTGAATGATCTTACTTGCTCTTCGGTGGTTCTTTTGAGGCTATTTTAAAGAAGAAAGCAAGGCTAGAAACCTTTTAATTAAATCCAGGATTTTGAGGTAACAAATGAATTTCACAATCTGGACATTTAAGAATATTATCAGGTATCATAAGACTCATGATAAAATAAAGGGAAAAGGGATATTTCCAAGGGCAATACAGTAGGATTTGTATAGATGTGTTATCATTTAAGTTATCCTATGTTTTCTTTGCTGTCATCTGGACTTCTTTCATACAGTGTTTGTAGGGGCTACCTGAAAGTTCAGATGCCAGATTTAACTGTGAAGAAGGACAGTTTGTTACACATTTGTCTGTCCGTTATCAGATACAGGATCCCTTCTTCACCTGTTTTTCACATGGGGCTAGCATCTTAACTTGAAATAGATAATTTTGGTACATTGGATTAAAATAGCAAAAGTTGCACAGCGCGCTACCTGTGCATGTGTGTGATCTCATATGGATTCTTGGATACGAAGCACACAAATATAATCTTCTCTTGAAAGAGTAGTTTAAGTATCCACATTATTTATGAATTTAGGCCAGAAGTTCAGTATGAGGGATTAAAGCAGAGGTAAATAGGAAAAATGTACCTGGGAAGGGAACCAGTCTCTTTTCTCCATAGGAACATTACATCTCTGGTTATGAATAACATTGTTTTCTTTCAAAGAAACACAAAATACTGACAATGCTGCATTTCTTCCAAACATCAGGTAGAATAAGTAACAAATGCTGAAAACATGCTTTTTTACCGCATTACAATTTAAATTATATGCTTTTGGTCTTCAGTTGAGATCTGCAAGAATAGCTTCCCTGACTCAAATCTGTTCCAGATTGTTTCTTGATACCAATTATGAATGGAATACTTATAATATCTCTCTCAGTGTCCCTGTGTCCTGGTTTCAGCTGGGACAGAGTTAATTTTCTTCCTTTTTTTTTTTTAATTGCTAATGAATAAATAAATGTAGCATCAAACTAAGCATTTGAGTGGCAAAGAATTCATGGTGATGTCCACTGTAATAGTGGTTTACACTATTCTCAGTTTTGTAGTTACAATATTTGGGATTGATATGTGAATTTTGCACCAGTTCTTAATTGTTAGCTGGATTTTCTTTGCTACTGTGTTGTCTTACATACAAGATCTGAAAAAGATCACAAGTCAGAATGACAGGGCCACACCTGTAACTTATTACAGAGGTTGCTTGAAAAATTACCAGGGAAAGACCCACATTACGTAGCTATCCTACAACCTGCTGAAAAAGACATTTTCCTCCATTCAAATGAATAGTCGGTGCAGACCAGCTCAGGAGTTTTATTTTGTTTGGTTGCAAATCAGTTTCTAGCTATCAGTTGCTAGCTTTATTTTCCAGCCTCTCTCCTGTGTTTTCTTTTCTGTTCTTGTCAGGTTCTCTCTCTCGCAATTTTTGTCTTTCAAAACTCCCATCTGATTCTTGTCCTTTTTCATTTTCTTCTTCCTATTTGTTCTTCACCAAAGCACGTTGCCGAGTCATCTGCTACCATGTTGCATTGCTAATTCAAAAAACCGTTCTTTCTTTCTTAACCTGGACCAGTGCCACATTCTGTGGCGACGGCAGGAGCCTGCCAGAGCACATGTTTAAGAAATACTTACTGCGTTAGGAACGAAGGAGGGAAGCAAAGGACAATGCTGTTCTCTGCGCATGGGCCTTATTTCCTCCTAGTGCCTTTTTTGTTAGGTCTGGCTCTGTGTAATTCGTATGACCATAGAAGAGTAAAGAGAAAGTTTGGTTTAAAATTTTTAATACCTTTTCTAGTGTGCTCAAAACAATGGATGCATAGGTTCTTAGGATGGAGGGCTTCTGCTTCAAAGAGTTTCTAGTATGGTCACGGTATGTGCCTGTAGCAAATTATCTAGTCAGCAGTTGGCTCTGCGTGCAGACACACTGTCCTGCATTACTAGAATCTGATCTTGCTGACTTTAGTGGAGGTTTTATAGTTAGTCTTGCATGTTCCCTTATTAAAGACTAAGATTCACTTGTTATAATTGAATGTATACTGGTTTTGTTGCCTTGCTATTTGAATAACCTGGCCTTGAGTAAGAAATACAGCTATTAGCTTTTACAGAAAGGAAGCAATGTAATTTTGGTAGTGAAAAATGGCAATTGAGAAGGAACTATAAATTACACATCTATAAGAATTTCCAAAAATTCTCCATTAAACTGCAATTATTACATGCTTCAAGTCTATTTTGAAGATTTCACTTCATCAAACTGTTCTCGGCAAGTGGACTTTACTCTCTTGCAGAACTAGCTGTAATTGGGAAATTACCCAGTGCATGGAAGTCTACTTACCCAGGCCAAAATGAACAAATCTAAAAAAGCTACACAAAGACAAACCCTCTGCTTTTTGTAATATACAGAAAGCTGGAGAACTAATGTACACTTAGGACATAGTTTTGCAGGAGTGCACGGTGGTAATGTCATGCTCCTGAGAAGCCCTTGAACTGTGTGGCGTAACTCAGATGTGGAGTTTAATAACAGACTGGATTTGCTTTTTAGCATGCGAATAACATGATTATAATGTTGTACCTTGTTATTTTTATAAAGGATTAAAATGCCTTTATTGATTGTACCCCTATTAGAGAAATTGCTTTCACAAGGTACAAGTTTCATACTGTAGGAAAAAAACTTTACGATTTGTCTTCTTGGTTCACTGCGTGAGAAGATAAAGGAGATAAATTACAAATTTCAATAATATTGGCTTTGTGTGCAATTAATTGCATTTATGACATACATTACTTTTCATCGTTATTGCTGTTCATAAAGCATTTGTGAGAAAACCACGCTGGATATAGTCTCCTAGAAAGTCTCCATCTTTTTCTCCCCAATTCTCTAACAAGTAATGCAATTCCTCCATTCAAGTTGCTGTTGCCATAGCTATAATGGTTCTTTTGTTGCAAAAACTTTTTCTAGTTTAAACCATTAGTTTCAGAGCGTGAAATCTCAGAATTATCAGCAGGCACTAGTATATTAAAAGCCATACCTCCGGTCTAATTTGTGCAGTAAAATCCTCAGCAGTTCCTATCTGCTTCAGTACTGTAAAAATGCCCTGAGTCTTAATCATTTCATATACCAGAAATATTCAGGTTTTCGAAGATATGTTTTCTTCTCTGTTAATGCAGATGTATAAGCTGCCAAACCCAGCTGTTTGCTTTAAATTTTTTTTCCTACAAAACTTGTCTTGCACTAAACTTGTGGAATCCCAATTGCCTAACTGTAAGACTCTGCAATGAACAGGCTTGCCTCTGTCCCGTGCAGTTCTTCCCTGCGTTCCTCCTAGAAATACCCGTTCCTTTCACCAGATCATCCAAACTATCATGGATCATGACTTGCAGCAGTGATACTTATGGGATGCTTACTATTGTTAGCATGTAGAAAAGCAGACAAAACACGCCAGTGTGGTTTCAATCTTATTTTCCCGGGGAGCTGGAATGTCAGCTGGGTGTGCGGGCAGCTATCGGGGATAGCGGCGGGGGAGCTCGCTGCGGGGCCGGGCGCTGGCGCTGGTGCTGCGGCGCCCCCTAGCGCTGCGGGGAGCTCAGCGCCAGCCGCCGCCCGGCGGGGGGGGGCGGGGGGGGGGGGGAGGGAAGGGGGTGAGGCGGTGAGGCGGGACATCAGTTTGTTATAGCATGCACGGAGCATCCGTAGTCACTTGCAAGGTTTTTGAAATGCTTATCTGGAAAAAAAATAATATCGTGACTAATATGGCAAATTTAGCATAATAAGACTTAAAATAAAATGCTTGATCCTGCAATGGCAAAGCTGATATAGAGCCCTTAGGGAAACCTGTGTACATTTATGTAGATACTTATATTTATAAATATTTATACTGGTACTCCCCCGAAACATTCAATTTCTACAGTGCTTTGTATGAGAAAAATAGCAGCTTGGCAGTGCCGCTAATGGGAGACAGTGTTTAAGGTAAGGATGTCCCTGAAGATGGTGATACCTACAAACCCACAAGTTTCTCTTTGGATACAAAATTACAGCTTCTCCAGGTCTGCGTAGGTCACTGGATTAATTACTATTTTAGTTGGGTTTACCCACTACTTTAAAGTTGTTTACACAGTGCGAGTTAGCATGATCACACCCACTGTATACCTGACATAAAGCAGACCAGACAGACACAATATGACTTGTACTGAAATGCAAAATAAACTGGTAGCAAAATCAGGAGCAAGAACAAGTTCCCTCAGTTCTACCAATCCACAAGACCACTGCTGTTATTATTCCTTCAACCTCTCGGGCAGTTCCTATGGCAAGATCTCTCTTTGTAATAGCATGGTTCTTTCACTGTTTTGTTTACACAAATTTAAATTTACACAAATTTTTAAATTTATTTTAAACAAAATAAGCTTTTATATTTTGCAGTAAGCATTATTACAAAGCAAGTTTTCTGCAAGAGGTGCAGACATCAATACAACAACATCCTGGAAATGTAATGTATCCAGCATGATAAAATTTTAGCATGAAAAATGCCCTTATGCATTAAGTAGACTAATGGATTGTGTTTAACTTCCCTTGATAAGTTAATGACCATCTGAATATCTAACAAGTAAATATGTTTCTAAATCAAAACATGATAAATTCCTTTTATCCAGATACTCATGTTTTCCTTCTCTGAAAAAACAAACCAAAATCAGTAAAAAAGATGTAACGTAGACTGAACTTGAAGCTCAAAAAACAGTTAATGAAATGAGCTGGCACGTATCCTCAAAAGTATCTGTGTTCTGTCTTTAAAAATCTTTGTGTGCTTTCCCTTTTTTTTTCTTTTTTTTTTCTTCTTCTATGAAGCCCTGTAAGAATTATCCACACATAACACATACAGCTGTGCACATCAAACCCTAGTAAGAAGCAATGTGAAATATGCAACAAAATACTGCCCTGATTTTTGTGTGGGATGAATAAGGGCCTGACAGGCCATTGAAGCAGTGATAAGACCAAGATTTTTGTATGCTGTGTTTCCCCTAAGCTCTGTTTTCTTTCTGTTGCTTTGGAACAATATGTGCATTCATTTAACTATGGAATAAAACTGTTTGGTCTTTTGCACAGTTTCATTTTGCTGCATCTCAGATGGGCTGAAAGAACAGCTGAATAACTTGATATGGAAAACTTAAAGGTCATGAATATTGGATGTAACAGCTGTTTCCATTAAAAAAAAAATTGAATGATGTAATCCCATTGCCTAGAAATGTCTGGAATGTGACAATCAGTCACTTGGAATAGGAGAAGGAAAACCAGTTTTAACCAGCCTTTCATTTCCTAGGAAAGACCATGTTTAGAATTTTACATGATTAAATCCTTCAGGGCAAAGGCTAAAACTGTCATTTGTCTAGCTATTTATTCTGTATGAAATATTAGAAATGCAATTTAGAAAAAGAATTCCTCTGCAGTGGGCTTACTCAGCTTTCATTTTTTTTTTCAGGAGGATGATGAAATGTTATAACAGGGAAGTCTGGCTCTACTTAGAGTCTTTCAATTACAATATATTTATCTCCTAATACGCCAACTCATACTTTGTAATGATAACACATTGAGGATTTTTTTAATAGGTTACTAAGCTTGAACAGTGTGAGTGAAATCTGCAGGTTCATCCATTTTCGGTGCACTTGTTTGCTAGAATAAATAGGAAGCCAACATGTGTGCACTCCAAGCAGCCCCGCTGAATTACTTATTTTCTGAGAGAAAGAATTTGAAAACATAGGGAGGAACAGATTAAACCTTTGCTCTCTTCTGTGTGCAAATGGAAGATATGTTGCAACAAAGGGATACATAATAGGTATGCAGTGAAAAAAATTACTCTCAATGATTCCCAGTTTAAATGCCAGTAATGAAAATGCCAAAGGCAGTATTCACCGATGTTTTCTTTATCAAAAGGAGAGGTTAATGTCTATACTATGTCTCTGGGCCTCACATAGGTGCATTTCTTCACATAGTTTTTCTGAAGGCATTAAATAAATGCAAATACATGCCATGGGACCAGCACATGGGGCAGATTTGTTGTTAAACTTCATTTTTCAACTAAATTATGGTGATACCCAGACTGCAAAAGCTGTCATGTTAGAATTCATCTGTTTTCCTTTTGATCTGTTTGTTGCTTCTAACTGGTGTGTTTTCCTTTTTTGTTTATAATGATTGAGTGGGGTACTTAGTGAAAATTTTAGGGAAATTATGAAAGTATCAGTTAATTAAAACTTCATTAAGTTTGAATTTTCCCACCCTTGTATTCAGACTTGGTTATATTACCCGTAAGAAACTAAAGCCACCCTATTCTTATATTGTCAACCCCCCAAATAGAATTTTATCTAAAAAGTTACAGAACAACATAGTATCATACATCCAATGCTTGTCTTGACACCCTTCTTGAATTATCGTGCATAAGTCTTTGATGTATTCCATGCATAGCTACACTTCTGTGAATTAGTAAATACCAAGTGGAAAAGCGGTATGTATTTTGGTCTCTTACATCCCACTTGAGAACCACAGAAACATAACAGGCTGTAAAAAACTTTTTTAAATCCTGCACGTTGAGTCACTTATACAAACTGGATATCATGGAGAGAAAGCCTATTTTGCTTTTGAGAAACATTTCCAGTCAGATTGTACATAAATTTCTTTGCAAATTCTTGATTTAAAGTAATAGATTTATTTTTTTTTTCCCAGGGAAGATTTATTTAACTGGAAAACCTGAAACTACCTTAAGTCATGTTATCTAGCTCTGTTCGTCAAACTCATAAAAGATCACCTCGGTTGCAGTCCAGGGCTGCATTCTTAGTCTATTATATAAAAAATTGTGAGTTTGTGATATAAATTATGTAGGTTGTCTGTTTTGTTGGAAAAGATAGCACAAGGGAAAGAACATGGGAATTAAACCTCAAACAAAAGGATATAATTGAAAAGTTACAGTGATGTTACAAGTTTGAAATGAGAAGCCTTTCATATCTTATTTCTGATATATTTTTTTAACAAAAAAAGTCATTAGTAACAAATAAAAAAATGCCACTCAATAATTCTATTTAGAGTGTATAAGTCAGCCCACGAGTAATGAAACTGATCGCGGGTGTCACTTCACTGAATGTTCGCATTTTACCCAACACTTCTAAGAGTATTTGTATTTCAGGGAAAACATATGACTCACTTATTAATTCTGCCCCTGAGTTGTTTTCCTTACTGCATTCCCTCTTCCATGTCTCCAGATTAATTTGCCAAAAATCTGCCCCATTTGCAGAGCTACTAGCAATAGAGATCTTTCAAAAAATTATGAAACCATCCAGCTCTACTGAATTATCCTCCTACTATGTAGTGTTTATTAAAAAAGTCAGCTCGTGTATGTTATTCTGCATATATTTCTTTCACCATGGATTTATTAATGATCTTTATAGTTTCTTCTGATTAAGATAGCAGTCCATTTCCAACTCATCAGTAGACTTCATGCCTTTCTCACCCAACTTGACTCAACTATAGCTCCCTCCTGGAACAGGGAGTGCAATCAGCAAGGAAAATACTAGCTAGTAATGCAAACAACATGCTGAGATGTAGTTCTTGGACTTACCTGGTATTCAATGGGAAATGAATTTCCTCCTATTTGGCAGCTATGAATCAAGTTTCAAAGAGAGAACTGAGCCACTGATCCTCACTTATACTTTCTCAGTATTTTACAAGTTAAGCCCCAAAACAAAGGAAGCCCTTGCAGATTCATCACATCTCAAGGTATCATGACACTGTTATGTATAAATTAAATAAAGGTTTTAATTAACCTTGGAAAATCTATTTAGTGTTGTAAAAAGGATACAAACCTACTGTAGCCTATGATCTACCAGTTTAAGTATTAGCAATTGATCAAAACTGATATTTTTCCTATGAAAGATATAATATTTCTGAACCAGGATTCTTTGAAACTGAAACTGAAATAATTTGCAACTGAAATAATCTGAAATAATTTTGAACTGTGGTGTTTTAAGATCTGGCCAGAGAGCTTTGTATAACATTGTTCTAAATGGCTTGAGTAAAACCAGGTAATGCAATGTAAGATATGTGTCTCAGGCACAGAGCAAGCAACTATGGCCAAACCTGGAAAAGCTGCTTCAGCCAGATTTTTCTCCCCTCTACTCTGAAGTCAGTAGCCTCAGCCTGCTTTTTTACTAAGCGCTGAAACAAAATATTTACTTGGCTGGTATTTTTCCTGCCTTTTTTGAATCAAATACTTTTATAATGTTTTTTTTATTATTATTATTTTTTATTAGCGCTTATTCCTACAGAAGTCATCCTATTTATATGTTCAGGAATTAATCTAAAATGGAAAACACCCACTTAAAATGCAGATTTTATGATTCTCAGGTTTGAAAAAAAAGGATGTCTGAGAGAGGAAAAATGTTTTTTATTAACTTCCTTAGAGTTTTTGACAGCTGAGGCTATCCTGTGTTAGCAAACCAATGCTTTCATGATGTCTTCAAATAGTTAGGTTACGATATTTCAGAAGAAATCTCCTCTTATAAAGATATTCTTCTAAAAAAGAGGTAATTGTGTATCCATGACAGTAATGTTTCTGTCCTTACACTCAGAGTTCAGAAGCGTGCATGCATTCAGGTACTGCACTATTTGCGGTGACTACAGTGCCCTTCTGAGTGTTGACTATCTCAAAGGTGTATGAACGGTCAGTTCACTCAGAAACTCTAGCTCTATATCTTGTGATATATTTGAAGACACTGCTTGGTGCCTATATTGTATCTTAAACTTTGCTATTTAGGATACGTCTAACGGTCAGCTTGTTGCTAATTGTTTTGAATGCCATCTCAAGTTTGTATGTAACTCAGGATACACTTCATGTTTTTAAATGAGAAAACAAATTTATATTGTTTTCATTTTTTCTTTCAATATTCTTAATTCTTAAATGTACATGTTGCCTCAGGTAAATTATGTTACAAGAAGAAGAGAGCAGTTTCATTGTGATCAGTGATGTGTAGAAGTGACTAAATTACAAAAGTAACACCTCTGTGAGGATTTTTTTTTATTTCTTCACTATTTATTTTCTCCTTTAAAACAAATCTCTCTCTTTTAATAGTGTTTCTGATTGTGATGCTTTCAGAAAATCTTGTCTCGTGTCTGTGTGCAGACACGAGCTGGCTGACCATTATAGCTCTCATCTGGGGCAGTCAGAGGAGCTGTTTGTCATGGTTCTGCGAGGTTAGATCTGCTACTATTGGAAGTATGAGGATGGGTGGGAACAAGAAAGCTGATCCACGAACAAAAAAGAAGAAAGGAGGGGGGAGGAATGAGGATGAACAACGGATGAGGGTGTGGAGGTATGACTGAGCCTTGCGACATGACTCTGAAATAGTTCAGCCAGCCAGAGAATTCAGAAGGAATCCAGGGCAAACAAGGGTTTCCAAAGGCCTGCACAGAAGAGGGAGCCCTTTTCAAGATAACCAAGGAGAAACTAAAAGGTATTGTTATAGAGTCCAGCTGTAATAAGTTCAACTCTTTAAGTGATTTTCTCCTCCCGTTCAGAACGTGATAGGTAATTACTACAAATGTGAACATTACCAAAGTAACGGTCTGTTTTGTAGGTGATGAATCACTCCATGGGGGAAGTCACAGCTTCCTATTAATACATTTGTTCCAAGCATATGATCTACTAGCTCCTAAAATAAATTATAAGCTTCCTAATATTAACCCGGTAAATATTTCCATTCCACTCAAAGCTTGAAAACAAAAATCAAAGTGAATTGGGGGTCAGATATTTACTTTTATGCTCTCTCTCCTCTCTGAGATCAGCTTTACAGGGTCACCAAGTGACTGATATTATATTAGATGCCTTCCTGTCATAATGCCATAAACATTCTGCTGGAACTTAGATCACTGCTTAAAATAACCTTGCTAATTGCAAGTCTACAAGTGTCGGCTGAAATTTCAGTTAGCTGCCACACAGCCGATCTGAATGCTGAGAAATCACTACTGTAGCTCAGAACGTGCAAGGGAAGAGCAGACAGGCCTAAACTTGATCTGCACAATAACACAGGTAGAGACAGCAGACTATTTGCTATATTTCATGCAAAACAAAAGCTGTTGACGCTGCACTGAAGATGGATTGGGTTACAGATCATCTATGACTTACTTGTCTGTCTTTTAAACAGACACTTATTTTCTGAATTGCTGGTTGCATGTAATGCCTTTAGCTGAGGAAAGGAAATGGGACAGATTATCTTTTTGCAAAGCTGATACCTGAAAACTCTCCTTCCAGTATAAATGAGGTAAGACACCATTAAAGTGAAATATTTTACAAAACACTAGAAAGGTCTAAACCAGTAAATTATCAGTGCTTGCAAATATTATATCAACAAAAGCAATTTTTTTTAAAAAAAACTCAGATTGTTTGCAATGTCTTTGGAAGTATTGCATGACTAAATGTGTTTGGTTTGAAATAATACATTGCATTTCCTGTGCACTGCAAATCTAACTTGCAAAACTGAGAGATCTTTTTCCCTGTGGATGTAGATTTCTGAATAACAAGAAAAGCTGTTCGGTCTCTTTCATTCCCTGTTCTACACAGTGTAAAGTTTCACCAATCCCAGTTTTAGGCTTAAGCAATCAAAATCTTTCACTTCTGAAGGTAAAAAAGATGTTTGTTGTCTAAAGCCCTTACTCCCATGTTTTGTTGAGGACATTATAGCTTTTGTATGTGTCTTGAGGTGAAACTTAATGCTCAATCTTCCCTATTCCCTGAGACATTACTCAGCTAACTTTTTATAGGTCACAGTATAATTAGAAATAGACACTGTAAGATTATAATTACAGTACTTTGGTTAAAACTTTGACCTATATTGTGAAGAGATGTGTTTAGTAAAGGCTCAGGATGCCAGCAGACTTGAAAATAATAAGAAATAATAGAAAACACGGAACATCTTCAATATATCTAGATTTTATTACCATTATTAGAAACTTAATAGATTCTGTAGCTTTTCATAGGGAGACTGAATGTCACATGAACAGTCTGCTGCTTATCATGGTTACATTGGTTTAGGAATTTAAAAAATATTCTGAGAACTGTACCCTTTCCAAAGGCCCTTTGTTTTATTTTTGTTCTCAGCTCACAAAGTTGTGTGTGTGCCATGTCCTGAGGAATATGCTCAGGCTACTCAAAAGTGTCTGTTCTCTCTGCAAAATTATTCATTCTTTTGAAATTGTATCTACAGGAAAAGTTCAGGAATTTTTGGTTAGCCAAGACTGTTTTCTTCAAAGATTTGCATTGGATTAAGATGATAAAGCCTTTTGACTTCCCTGAAGCAAAAGTTGGCACTTGTTGACTGATGTATAGTTTGTACAAGGTGCCAGAAGAATGGGAAATCAGCCATACGTTATGGCAGCAGTTACATCTGTTATTTGGCTAGGAATTTTTCATTGACTTTAAAAAAGTTTTTACTTTTGCTCTTCAGCTGCCCATGCAGCAGTGGCCAACTGTTCTTGTTTAGACTTTGCTGGCTAAGCAAGTTAGGACCTTCATTTTTATAATGGCAGTCGTTGCTGTATTCTTCTCTAAAGTGCTATTCCTGAAAGTTTCATTTAAAGCTCAGAAGCATCAAGGAGTGGAAAATTCTGCCACAGCTATATGTGCTTAGCACTACATTAAGTGTAGTTGGTGCTTCTTACATAAATACTGTTGCTCCATTTCTTACTCTTTTCTGAATGCTGTTTCAGATATTGAAATGTATCAGTAAGTAAGAGTCTCAATTCTTTTTGCTCCATATAAGAACTAGAAAGATCTTTTTGCTTTTCCATGGGTATGCCTAAATTACCATTTAACCTTGGGCTGAGAGTGTGATTTTGAAGTGAATCTGCTATTTATCCCCAGTCAGCACTCAGGGTTTGTGCTGGAGAGCAGTCTTCCTGTGTGCAAACTGCTTGCTATTCACAGTCTTTGCCAACTAGAGGTTTCTTTTTTTTGAGGTTTGTTTTCTAAATCCCTTTGTCTCTATTTGTTTCATTTGTTGTCACATCTGTAGGGATATTTTCTTTTGCATTTCTGACTTGATAGTTTCTTGTGCAAGTAGGTTTGGCATTTAAGGTATAGGTGATTGCCTTGAATGAGTCAGAGATAAACTTAGCTGCTATAACATTTGCCTTTCCTGTCTCTATTGCCTGTACTGATAAGTGAAGAAAATTTCTGAGAAATTAGTATTATTGCTGGTTTGCTTTTCTTTTTCAGTATGCTCACTTCACAGACAAAATCAGGAAGTATAGAGTCATTCAGTTTTGATTATTGCCTGAATTTTATTTTAAGTCTGCAAAACAGATTTTTCATACTGTATTTTCTATAAGTTCAAGTTGCAGCTATCTTCAGGAGAGATTTTTGAATTATTTTGATTCTCCTAATCCCATTTGAAAGTTTTACTGAAATAAACATAATGAAATATAAACAGTAAGGGTAGATTTTAGAAATTTTTCACACTGCGAGCTTTGAAAGAAGGTATGGCTAATTATTTGGGAAAGGGTCATTACAACAGGCAATTTTGTCATCCTCCATGCTTATGCTCCAATCACAGAGCTAGAGATTGCTCAATTCATTAAGAACTATGGCCTCCCCCAGCCCTTTATAAAGAGAGCTAAACCGTTGGTACGGGTTTTAGGATGTCTTCTTGATGGAAGTGAATTTATAATAATGGCTAAAAGGAGTCAGAACGTTCTGACATATTTGTGTTAGGTTAATGTATTTTTGGAGGGTAGGTTATTGAATTATTGGCAGTTCTAGAATTTTATAAGAAAGGATGTAGAGAATATATATATATATATATTAGGTTTGACAGACTTGCTGTTATCAATGCTATTTCAAAATTCCTCAGCTGACCAAGTTTCCTATTGGCTCAGTGTGACTCGGTTTCTCACAAAATTCTTGATGAACTGCTGCAAAAGTCTGTGAAAATACCTTGCTATTCAAAAGTGTAATATAAATAAAAAGATTATTTAAAAATACCAGTACTTTTTAACTCAAACTTGCCAGTTATTATGCCAGGATTGGCTGCTATCCTACTGTGGCTTGTCCAGAAAGAGAAAACAGTTGCAGTTTTGGCTTTTTCTACAGTTTAATGGTTTTCCTGTTTTGGTGGAACATGACCTGCGTAGAAATATATTGTAGAGTTGAAATGTGTAGAAAATGTAAAAGCTACAGAATCCTCTAAGAATGTAGGCTTTTGGGCTGTATAGGGTGGGGGGACGTTTCTTGTTATCAGTTCCAGACTAAAATTCATGGCTTTGTGGTCAGGCTGCTGCAAGTGTTTTTCTTTCCAAGATTGTCATACAGTAATGTTGTCTTTAGCCTACAAGAGTCGTTCATTTTCCATGGGCATTTTATATTACCTGTGCAAGAGGTGGGGACTTAATGCAGAGTGAGTCAGGCTTTGGCAGGGAGGGATATTAGCTCAAGTGTGACACCATGAGAGTACAGTTACTGTATTTCCAGGGTCACATCCAACCCAGCAGCAACGTGGCCTGTCTATCACAGGGGAAAGCTTGTGAGAATAGCTAGGTCTTTGCAGACCCAGCTCAGTGGTTCCAAGAAGAATATGGAAATACGAACACTTGCAGTTTGATGTGCTTCTTACCTTTCCTTTTTCCCTTCAAAATGCTACAATCCAGGGATCCTGTGCTATTTCTTGTGAATCTTACTATCTGAGGAAGATAAAAGGTTTGACTTTGTGTAAATTCAGGATTCAATTTGAGGCTAAACTGATGATGACTGTTTTTGCAGGAAATAAAAATATTTACAAGAGAATAAAATACACAAATATGCATTTGCAGCTTGAAGCCACTTAGATTCATTAACTTCCACGCAGAAAATTTCAGCTATTGAATTTCAAAGGGCTACTTTACAAGCCCAGGCATGGCAACAACCTTTCTTTTTCTCATTGTGCCTGCACAGTGGCAAGTTACACTCATCACTGAAAGCTACAGTCTAGAAAAAGGTAATTTATAACTTATCTCCATATAGCTGGAAAATAAAATAGCATATAAAGAAATGCAAGGCTGTTCATACATAAAATCATTCTTTTCTCCATCAGCATAAGAAAAAAAATATCTAAACCAAAACCACAGGTCATGCTGCCTCGCTCTCTTAAAGATTGAATGACACCGACTATGAAGTGCTTTATAAATCAAGGATCTTATTTCAGTTAGCAATATGTAATAAGTATATTTGTCTATATATACATATGTGTATACAGAAATGAATAAATATTTAAATAAGCACTGCTCATTTCCTGCTTCTTTCAAGGCACTTCAGTCCTACTGTGTAGTGCATGAGTACTTTCTCAAGCAGCATCAACATTTTAACAGCCATTAAATCTGTTGGTACTTTACACAGGAAAGTTCTCTTGTAAAGCTAAAACTGGCACTATTAGGAAAATTATCCTGCCAGAGCACAAGCTGACTTCTTAGAACTGTTGCATTGGAATATGCTATATATGAGTATGCTATTGGAATATGCTCTACGGTCTTGTAACATGTTTCTAAATTACAACTACAGTTTCTTTGAATAGTTCTATCTATGATATTATGTATAATTTTAAAATTAAATATTTAGTTCTAAATATGGTATTAAACCACTAACGTTTGGCACTCTCAATCTTATAAGCAGCCAGAACAACCATTTATTATTAATGATGCTGAATTTCAGATTCCTTAGAGCCAATTTAATTTGAAAGAAATGCTTCATTGTGTCTATTGAGTATGGCAATGTTTACCAGTTTGTTAGAAGTATTTGTGATTAAAGTGCTGCAGATATGGTATAAAATCCGAGTTTTGATCATTTGCTGTTTATGCAGTATCCTCTTTACATCTGAATCAAAAAATCAAAGATATTATGAACATGATTTTGTGTGAAAAGAAGGTGCCATACACAAACTTCAAATATATATCTGTATTACCCAAGAGCCACCTGTGGGGTGACAGTGAGATTTGGAAATACTTAGTACAAACTACCAGATAATATATGTTAATTGTTTTTATATGTGAAGTCTCATGTTGTAAGCACTTTGATACTTGCCAAAAGCCAATTAAAGTAGTTTGAATGATTCGGTTAGCTTTGGATGTCATGCCAGTCCCATAATTCCAGGTTTCAAATTTAGTCTCTGTCATATTCCTTCTCAAAAAAGCCTGCAAAAACCTACTGTATTCTTCCTTCTGTGGATGTAAATTAGTTTTTTTGTTTAGTTTCGTCTTTGTTGTATTTGAGGCCAAAAGTCACAGGAACATTCTCTACATCCTATGTTGTACCTATCACAAACCAATTAGGAATGATTTCTAACATATTGTCTAATTAGGAATCATAATAAGGGGTTTGATTTACCTGCTGAAGAGCTTTTTCCAAAATCAAAAAATTCCATGTGCACTTGCAGAAGTGGCATTGTGCATTCTGTGCATTTTGGATGTCTTTAAGATTCACTTGTCTAACTGTTATTTTTTTTTCTAAAATTTACTCTTTTATTTCTTTATTCGCTTAAGACTTTAAGTTCGTAAAATAGATTTCTACCAGTCTTTCAAGTTTTTCTTCCTGGATATAGCCAACTTAGGTGTGGTTCTTTGTTTGTTGTTGTTTTTTTAACTAGCACTGATACATATTCTAACCCTGACTCTTAGAGGACAGTGAGTGATATCCAGTGTGGAACAGGCCTCCTGCTACTCTGGGTAGGTGGTAGCTGTTTCAGACTACTGGAAGTACCTCCACATGCTTAGAGTGCTTTGTTACTAACTCATTGGAGGATCTACAAGAGCTTTCCAGCTGACTTGAACATTTGTCATTCTGGAAAGAGGGCAGGAAGGTCACTAACAGCAAGCAGCATGCAAGATAGACTATAAGGCTTCTTATCTATATTTCTGAACCAAGCAAAAAAATGTCAGTGAACCCCATAAGGGTTCATGGATTAAATGTTAGCTTTTGGTCTTTTCTAACCTAAATGAGTCTATGATTCATTGAAGAACATAAAAGGGAACAAGAGTGCTAATAAAGCAAAGTCTGATAATAAAGTACAAGAGAGTTTGTGTCCTTTTCACTGTCCTCAACAGTGACTGATGGAAAATAACTTCAAAAACATGTCACAGAAGTTCTTGGAGGCTTAGCTGCACTGATATAAAACAGCCACTTATCTTGAAAACTTCCTATCATGCTATCAGTTTTCATTATAGAAAATTTGGCACAGATGGTAGTTCACTTCTGACCTGTTCCAGAAAAGAAAGGAGAGCACAGCTACCATATTGAGCATTTGACATGAGAGTAAAGAGTCTCACCAACCTTCATCAAATTCTGTTATAGCTACTAAGCTGTAGTCAAAGAGACTGAATGAGGTTAGCATTCTTTGGCTTGAGCAAGTCAAAACATTTTGATTAAAATTTTTCTCTTGTGATATGCATGTCTATGCAGAAGGACTGAATTTTTCTCCTGTATGAACTTGCAGTTCCTTTCATTTATTTTGACATCTTACATTTCAGTAATTCGTTGCTGCCTAAAATACTTCATGATATTTATGTGGGGTTACACTTTGTTATTTGAAACTTCATTATTTCAAGAATGAAAATTTCTTTTCTCCAAGAATTTTTTTTTGCTTCATCTAAACTCTTCAGGAGCAGCTGATCTCCACCAAACACCCTAATTAAGTCTACTGAGTTTAATAAGAACAAGACTCTTTCTGAAGAAGTCTATAAACTGAAAAATCTTTTAAGAGAAATGCACCTACTATCTTGTATAAACAATAAAAAAAGATCAGAAAACAGAGCTGAGACAAAGAGGATCCTACAGCCCTGTAGAAGTCTTAAATAATTCTTGAGTGGGATATACTCAAAGCTGAGATGTCAGAGTAATAGTTTAGCTGCATAAAGCTTTGAAAACTCATTGTTTTCAGAAGTCTAACCATTTCGCTGGAAAATTACTGAGCTATTTGTGCATTAGTATTGTATTCTACTAGTTATTTAATGTAGTAGATCAAATTATGAAAGTTTTATCAAATAATAGGAGTGGTCTTCTTCCTGCTTCTTCATGTAGCTGACATGATTGTTTATCACATTCAATTGATGTATGTCTTGCATGAAATGATAGTATGGGTTTCTTCATAGCCAGTTAGCTACTGTCTACACTGAGATTAAAAGTTGCCTAGTCCTGGCCAGCTGACCAAGAACTGGTTATTTTAGCTACAATGGAGTTCACAGTGTTCACTGTGGGTAAAACATCCTTCCATTTGCATCCTCATTTTTTATTTGCCTGTGGTAATTGGAACTTGTTAGAGATGCCTTTAAATTCCATTTAGTATATATGGCTTACAGAATCAAGAAAGTGGTGAGTAAAGAGAGCAAAAAATAAGAAGCAAACGTTGTTATCTAGAGGATGGTAAAATATATCCTACATACTTCCATTATTACAGAAAAAGGCTAGAGTTGTGTGAAGAGATCTGTAAGGTCTCTTATGATGTTTTAAGATCTCTTAAGGATGATTTTAAGGACTTTTTTAAAGGATGCTTTAATAAGTCTTCACTCTTCTGTTTCAGTAGATATGAATATATAGTAGATGATGAGTATGTCTAGTATATAAAGCTACTTCATCATTTTTTCTCATTTCTTTGTGATATTAAACAATCAGTGGAATATATATGCATATATTGTTATTATTGTCCAATGAACTGACATTTGAAAATTTTTTATTGTTTTTCAAAACTTGCCTCTACTACCAATTGCTTGACTAGGTTTTCACACAAGTTTGGGTTTTGGTATTTTTGCTTTTTTGTCAGCAGTAGCTAGAATCAAAACCTGCTATTGTATTGCACAGTTCAGTACCAGCTATCTTCTTGCATGAAAAACTGCTCTAGAGTACCTGTGCAACACTGTCTTCCAGGGTGTGGTACAAAACCAGATTTCAGTAAGCACAGATATGACTTTTGCTATCAAGTTGTAAATTTTTTTTGCACACTTTTTAAAAATTTAGAAGGTTAGACCTTTATAAAAATCAGTATGCTTTAACATGCTTAAAGTAAGATAGAAGTTGTAAGGTTACTCACTGAGGAAATGTTGTACAGTGATAATTTTAATGGGCAAAGTCTCTGAACGTTGTGGGCTTGGCTGGTTATGGGGTGTACAGGAGTATTCTCATTCAGCATGTTTCAAAGGGTAGGCACGTTACACAGTGTGGAACTAGTGGAGGTTCAGGAATATCAAAGCAACACTGAGCTGCAGATATCACATCACTCCCCACACCAAATCAGTTGCCATGTTCAGTTCATATATGTGGCTTCTTACACAAATGAAATTCATGCATCAGATTTACTGATGTCAGGAATATCCCAGAAATGGCTAGCCCAGATTTGTTTACATGATACTCAGCACATTTCGGAGGTGCTTATTTTACTGCCACAACTTCTTCCGTATTTCTCTAGTTCCATCCCAGGCCTTACGGTGGAATGTTTTTGTGCATCAGCTGTCTGAAGCTTCTTGGGTGAACTAAATACTTCCTAGCATTTAAGAATCTGGCCTGTGGTGAGTGCTGTGACCAGACAGTCATTTTACATTAAAATACTCATTAAACTTAATAGGGAAAATAAATGTTTGAAAGCAGGTTGTCGTCTTTGCAGCCACCCCCTCCTGCAGAAGAGGTACAGGCTGGCCTAGGTTTGTAAGGCACTGCAGCTGGTCCTGGAAGTGAGCTGGAATATCTTACAGCAGCAACTGCCCTGCTCCTGGACAAAAGAATCCTTTTGCTTCTTCCCAGTATGTTTGATCCTTTGGCCCCAGCAACGGCCCATATGGCAAAACAAATGCAAGTTCCTGGAATCCTGAGGCAGGAGCTTCACAACTAACATCAGGCATTAGCGCTTAGCCAGTGATATCATATCTTACTCACTTCCTTTCTTCTTGCTCGTTTTCCGTGCAGGTTGGTAGTCAACCAATATACTTGCACAAGAAACAGCTTAACAAAGCGTGCCACACAAACTACTAAGAAATTATTACAGAGCAGCACCATGCCTGCTACGATCTTAGACAAACCATTACTATTTTAGCAGCTTTATCAAAGAATTGGTGATTTGACATCTGTTTCACTTTCTTTTGAAGTACAGGGATATAAAAATGTAAATAACTGATTCCTGACATAACAGAATACAGTAAAGCATGCCTACTTAGAGTTCACCAGACTGGATATTTATTTTCAAAACTTTTGAGGGCATATTGTAATAGCAATGTTTGCACAATAAAAAGTGGATCATCTTTCCTTGCAAGCGTGTCAAGGCAGCTAGGCTTCTGTGACACCTGGAAATTTCCATTGAAGAAGAAATCTGTTTTAAAACAGGGCTTTCTTAAGGAAAAAAAAAAAAAAAAAAAAGGAAAACAAATTTTCTTCAGGGAAAACACTTCTGTCAAGTTAACAACTTTCTCATATTCCAAAAAAAAAATCTAAGATTTTTAGCAAGAGGTAAAATGAAGATTACTTACTGGAATTTTGCAATGATGGAAATGTTGCTCACTTATAATGCAAGTAAATTTATCAAAATAAAAGCCAAGCTGGGAAAGAGAATAATGTGTATTATCATGAAGGAAGAGCAAAGACGCTTACTTTGAGGACCAGTGTGTTTCCAAGCTGTCAGTGTCAGCAGAAGGCAGGGTCAGTGATCTCAGAGCTGTAGCTATTTTCCTGCTGCACTTGCATTCTTCACCAGGTAAAATGTACTTATTTCCTCTAGCCACTGAATGCCAGAGCAATACCAGCTACAGCACTTTGTCAGAAAGTGAGCTCAAGTGCTAAACTTGTCACTCCCAGTGAGTCTAGAGTTTTCCACGACAGCTGATTTTGCTTAGTCAAACTGTATTTTCCATGTATCTTTCACTTACTTGTTTACTTAAAAACAGCAGTTAAAAAAAAGAAAGTGAGTAGCATTTGCTCTTAAGCTTTCACCAACAATCCAAAACAGAAGAGAATAATTTTATCCTTTTTACAACACTGTTTGGATGCAGGTAAAGATGAAAAAATTTTCTCTTTAAGAAGTCAGAGTGCATTTTAAAGGAAAATTTCCTTTCTGAAAACTTCAAATCTTTATTTGTTCAGTAATAAAAAAGCCTCTCTTGTGTGGTCTTTCTCTATAAGCATTAAAAGAACAGTGCAGAGAGTGAGTTTAATTCATAATTTTCAAGTTCATTTTTTAAAAAATGAATCTAAAAATTATTTGGCAGATATTGTATTTTTTTTCTGAAGAGAAGAATTGGTACATTCTGTTTGGAATCCTTGCCTTCTGAGGAATTAAAATGTACTTAAAAGGAAAAACCAAATAGACAGACATTTTCTTAAATCATGGTGGGTTTTTTTGCATGTACAGTAGTTGTAAGACTCAATGGCAATCAAGTTTTCCTACTGAGGTTTTACCGTGAGATCAAAGAACAGAAATCTGCAGTACAGCTTCTCTGTCACTGATACTAACTCTAAAGCAACATACTGCAACCTTTCATCTTGCAGTAGTTTCATGTGCATCTTAACAGAATTTCTTGAAGAGCAGAGCAAAAATATTTTTTAAAGTCAACATCAAAGCTTAATTTTCATGGACTCTTGCGCGTTTGTTTATGCACTTTGTCTACTGCAGTGTTTGCAGTTCAGGCTATTTTGGTTGATGTGGAGGGCTACAAGCTGGCTGATGGATTCAGCAGCTGCACATTACAGGATCAGCTGTCTGGAAGACTGAGTGAAGTGGGCAGTTGGCAGCCAAATGGGTACAACCCCTGTAGCCTAAGAAATTCCACAGTTGGTACTCCAGGATAGCTTATGAGAAAATCTTTACCTTAACACCACTGTGAAACTGTGTAAAAATAAAAATGCCTAGTGGATATGTGAGATTAATGATTTCAAAAAGTTGTTTTGGAAATGCTGTTTTCTAAACTATCAGGCTAGAATAGCTTTTGATATGAAACTATATACAATAAAACGGGGAAGGATTTCCATGCTTGTATTCGTATGCTGTATATTATTGCTATTGACCAGGAACTACGCATATTTAGAAATAGATGCCGATAGATAAATGCTGTTTTCTTATTACTTAGGAGTACATGGTTTATTTTATCTACCTGCCACTTCTGGTAAAAGCAACTGGCACTCATGCCAGCACTGAGGTACAGTCATAAATACAAAGTGTAAAACGGGCACATGACAGCTGGTTTTGTTCTAGCTAATGCTAAATCACCTACAAAGAGCTAGGAAGAATGAGGACAATGAGGCTATGTTGTACCAGGTCTTGACATTGAGCCTCAGTAAAATTGGGAACTTACATAACATGACATTTTTGTGCTGCATTTGAACTGCATTAATTATTACAGAAAACTATTAAATTCGTAGCTGTGCTAAATATAATTACTTCATTTTGCTGAATTATATGTGAATCTAGACATCAGGTACAGCAGGAAGAAAGTGTTGTACTGGATAATGCCAACTGGACTTGACATTATATCGTTTCCTCTCAATATGCTGTTTTGTGCCAGTCAAGCGTAAAGAGAAAATGCCAGTAAGTAGGCTGCAGCTTTATTAATGCTCTTCTGCTGAAGACTAATCAGCATTAACTTATATTTCAAAAGTGATCATTTCTTTGTAATCATGTTCTCTTGATAAACATCTGGTATTAGCCTTTACACAGCTATTCTTTGTGCGACCTTCACCTTTGCATCATCATATGACAGTTAAAAAACAAGGAAAGGGGATATGAATAGGGGCATAAATTCTTTTTCCAAACTTTACGTAAGATGGACTTCCTGCAAACCCAGGCCTAATCTATTTTAGTCAGGAACCTGGCCTGTGGTAAAATGAAATCCAGTACCTTTGACAGTGGCTACTGACTCAGCTGAAATGGAAGTTACCTATCAAAACAATGTTATGTGATGCAGGAATGTCAACTTATGGCTCCTAAGAATTTTTTCAAGAAATACCCAATAGACCCATATATGACCTTGTGCCATGCGTGCAGGGTCTGACGTTATTGGGACTGCTAGTCAGCTACTAGCTACCACACAAACGGTTAGTGCACGTTCAGCAAGATTGTTGCATTGACACTACTGCTCTTTTTATATATATATATATGTGTGTGTGTGTGTGTGTGTGGTATCAAACCGGGCATACTGAACCTGTGCATGCATTGTAGACATTTGTCCAGGACTTCCAGGTGTTGAATAGCTGCAGCAATTAATAAGGGAGTTAAATCGCTTAAAATCTATGCCTGGCCCTATTGCAAATTAAATCAGACTTCCTGAATGGTTCAATCAGATTTTCATCTAATAGGAAGAGAAGAAAAAAAATATAATCAAACCATCAGCCCTAAAGATCACATCATGTCAACATATCAGCAAAGGAAAGAATACTTTCTATTCTCCCATGAAAGCAAATACAAGGCTACAGTGACAGCTCAATGCTACACTAATTCCAGGCCAGAAGGGAGAGAGAGATGATGATCATCATAAAATGGAGCTCAGAGTTTATGTATTATGAAAAGGTATGTAGGGACTTGATTTCCTCATTCAGCCACTGAGAAAATAGCTTCCTGTCTTGTGGCCACCCACTTTTTCTAAAACCTACATCCTTTAAGAGCTGGTACTTTGTCTCTGACTAGGATGGTAGTCTTATATGTCAAGATCAGAGTACATGACCTTCGCTTGTATATGGATGAGGTCAGCCTTAGGTTCTCTCTGTGTTACTGAAACTGCCAAAAGCCATTCATTATCTTGTTAGTGCATAAAGCATTTGGCTGCTGCCGTGCTCACAGTAGTCTGTAAGTACTTCTGCCTTTGCTTTTTGAGGAAAACAAGCAACTTATAACAGTCCATGTAAAAATTAACAGCACATGTCTTTGAATATGTGTTTCTTTCAAGCCCCTAGTGGTGCTGGAATTTGCATTTTGGTACAAAATTTTCTGTGTTGGTGTGGAAAGCTTGTCTGCTTCAGAAATTTGAGATGGCTTGGTAGCTAGTGTAATGGTAGAGCAAGACAAAACTTGTTTGAAGTGTAGGTCTGAACTCTTGCTTTAGAGTGTTATCTAGATCCATTAGCCAGTATTTTCAGTACATTACTTAACAATTATGAGGAGACACTTACTCATTCTTAATAGTTTCTTCTTATGGCTTCACATTTTCAACCTCTCTGAAAATTCTTATGGCAGTTGAATTCACCGTGTGTGTGTGGAGCTGGAAAATATTGAAAACTGGTTTTGCAGGTTGGTACAAACTTAAGCTCGTTCACATAAGTAGTCTAACTGAAGGTACATTAAGTATTTTTCTATACATTGAGTCTAATTTACAAAGTTACAGTTACTGGGCAGCAACCTGTTTTTTAATCCCTGAAATTAAAATTAAACTGCTTTATGGCCAAGACAAAAGATGTGAATGACGTTGGAGAAGCGAATGCAAATTCAAACAAGCTAATTCACTAAGAATATTCTTTAAAACATTTGAAACCACAGGAATACAGCTGTGCTTTTCAGTCAAGATTCAGTTGTAGTTGGATAAATGGATAACGGTAATCTTTCCAAAGCTTGGAAAAGATTTTTCTGAGAGTTTTAGCCTTGTCTGTGTGTCTGTAGAATTAGATTAATACACTAATCTGGTAGCTAGTGTCGATTTGCTCACCTGCAAGTGTTGTGGATGTTTGAAGCCCTGAGCACTTGCAGCCCTATGTGTTTCCAGGTGAGGCTGTGTGTTTTGTACTTGCAAATATAGGTGCTGGTTGTCACAATAAGGGAACTGAGGATAGAGGGGAAGAGATACTGCCTCTCTCTTAAGGCAACCTCAAAACTCTGCTCTTTGAAACTCCAACATTGTGTGTTCATCTCTGGCATTCCTGAGAGCTACCCCTGCAGTGGACTTGATTAATCTGTTAGTGATTTATTAGAATGAATAACTACTGATAGTACTTAACCATAAGAGTTTCTCATGGGCTAATATTATCTGTTATCTGTTGTACTAAAATTATTTAAAATTATCTAGGGATTTGATTTTGATTAATTTGTTACATTCATACACTTACATATTGAATAATTTGGCTTTACTTTCAGATTGAAGATGCCATATCTGAACTAATAAAAAATACTGTACTGTATTTTTAATTTAGAAAAAATCAGCTTTAGTGATTTTCTTGTTATTCTACTGCTGTACAAACCCACAGGAGTATCATCAGAGGCATAAGGTTTCATTATAATTGCCTGATAGAATTGTTTTGATACCAGTTTTCAAATGAATAAAAATTATATTGTTTAGTCTTTTTTTTTAATTGGTGTTATGCATATACAAACTTTTACCTCAAAAGGACACTTCTGAAGGTTTGAATTGAAAAAACTTCTTTATGTTTTTTTGAAAGAAATAAGTTTGGGATTTAAAATATGCTATTAAGGCATATTAAATATGTGCAGAAATCTGGAACATTAATTGCTAAATTTGGAGGATACCATCCCATCGAAACCTTAATTTTATAACCTTGTAACTTGAATTTTCTCCTTTCTAGACACAACTGTTCACAGCTTCTCTGCTTTACCTCTTTCTCCTTCTCCACCCATCTTATTCTGTTAAATTTTGAGTCCAGAACAAGACTATGCAAAAGTTAGCCCCCTCTCATCAGAGCAGTTAGCAATGGATCTCAGACACAGCTTATCCACATTGAGTCTATCCCAGACTTTTGCCCTACTTTGCTATAGAGGCTAGATTAAAAGGTAAATTCTGTTCAAAATATTTTTTTGTTGATGATGGCACAGTTCTAATTCTTTGCATTTTAATGGGGTGGGGTGGTGGTGAAGCAGAGAGGGAGACTGCTTTTGGCAATCTTACCATGTTCATTCCTATTGCCGTCTTCTAGGATGTCACTTTACAGTGTTAGTTTTCTGCTTCTGATTCATGTGATCTTGTTGTGCCAGGCTTCCTTATGATACGATGTGTCTGCACTTACTGAGCAGTCCTGCCAAACAGGACAGCTGCTGGTTCAGTTGCTGTAGCATTGCCATAAATAAAAAAAGAAATTAAAAAAAAAAGAACCTTGGATGTATTAATTACTTTCCTCTCTGAAATAATCTGTTCTGCATTTAATAAAAAGTACTTGAAAAGTAGAGCTGATCCATGAAAGGACCATGCCTGTAGCTAAATATCTGCTTTATTTTTCCATTACAGGATATTTGTGAAGATATATCTGATCATGTTGAACAAATTCATGCTCTACTAGAGACTGAGTTTTCCCTGAAGCTTCTCTCTTACTCTGTCAATGTGATAGTCGATATCCATACAGTACAACTACTCTGGCACCAGCTACGTGTTTCTGTTCTGGTTCTGAGAGAGCGTATTCTCCAGGGACTACAAGACGCCAATGGAAACTACACCAGGCAGACTGATATTCTACAAGCATTTTCTGAAGAGACTAAGGAGGTACAGTAACTAAATTCAATTTTGAGAATTTCATCTATATTTGAAACAGCTCATCCCTGTTGCACATTTAAAATTGCTAGGATGACAATTTAAAGGATGGCTTACTTGTCTTCTAGATATTTTGCTGATTTGGTGTTTTAAATGTCTTCACTGATATCTGTTCTCACTTCATTAATTAAAGCACATTAAGGTAAAATTTTAGAAGTGTCATGCTAATGGATAGCAATGTTTTCTTATGATTGAAATATTTTTCACAAAGGATTGGAAACACTTGCAGGGGTGCATCTGGTCCAAAGTCCTTGGTCTGGTCACTCGTGAATTTAAGGTTCATATAAAATTCAAAACTCAATTTTTATCTGCAGTGAATTCTTTAATGAAAAATGTAGATATTTCCCTTCTTGCTTACACAATGTTTTCCAAAACTTTCCAGACTAGGTCAACATTCCTCTATAACAGAGAGGCTGAACTTTATGGGAATTCTGCAATATGCCTCTAAACAGTTACACACTCTGTCTGAAAAACAATGATGCATGAATCATACATCTTTTATTCTAACGGGGTGTCAAAGTTGCACACATGTAAATGGTTTGTAAATCTGGATTCATTTAACTAAAATGCCTTTTCCTTTGAATTAATCATTACTAAATTAGCTTAGTTAGAAGGACACTACTGGCCTAATTTTGAAAACTGAAAGAAGAGGTAAATTTTTAATAGTTAGGGTAGTTAATGGTTAATAGAAGATAACTTAGTGTGTAGAGGATTCTTTATTTGTGGAAAGTCATAAGATTAGGATAAAATGCTTTTTTAGGATTAGATACATTTACATAAAGAGACCTCTAGATCGATGTAGTGAGATTCTGCGACTTGTGTTACAGAGGAAGTCAGAAGTTCCCTAACGATGTCCTGAATTTCAGATCACTCAACTTTAAACAGAATGTGCATGTTTCTCTGCTCCCTGTTGGGTTTTATAGTTGACTTTGGCACAACAGAGTGGGTGGTTCTGAAATCAATGCTTAGATATGCCCAGGCCCACCTTCCACACCCCCTCTTCCTGATGTGTACATACCTGGTGCTTCAGGTTCAGTTTCTGCTTTGCTCTTCCTGGTAGACCCCCTCAGGCAAGTCTGAAGGAAATCCACACTTGTCTGAATATCCAGAGTGGTGAATTAGGGTGAAGTCATCATTTCATGACATGAGCGTGATGATTTCAAGACATAAGGAAGGGGCAGATTCAGATACTAAGAAACAGGAAATGTCCCATCTGGATCTGATTACAACAGCTATAAAAAACATCCCTAAGTACAGGAGAGGACTGACTGGGGAAGGATAGACTATTTTTCAGTGGGGAAAAAAACATGTTGCCAGACAGGTTTCTATGGTAATTAAAAAGACAAAATATCCTGACACGATAGTTTTTCTCCACTCCAACAAAAACATAAATAATATTTTGTAAAATTAATGGCTAGCAATAGCAGGCACACAATATTAATATTATGTTTCTGGTCTAATGCTTGAATAGGTTCCCAGAAATTGCTCTGCAGCTTTTAACGTTCAGGTATTTATTCAAGCCTTTCGGCAGGTATAATGGTCATGGCTTTATTTGATGAAAACAAATTAATACATAAAATGTAATGTAGAGGCAATTGTATCTACTCTCATCTGCCTCTGTTTTTTGGTGCGTTTCCCCCATATCCTTTCCCAGACAGGACTACACTGTAGGGCTAGTAAGTGCCTCATGATACAGGTATTATCTATTAAGGATTTTCATGCATGTGTGAATAGTGAGACTCTGAGCAAACCTAGAAACATTTGCCCATACAGATAACCCTTCCTTGGAGAATTATTACCCTAATTTTCAGTATTCCTTGAGGATTATGAACTAGGAACGACAACTTATTTTTTTCTCCTAAGGTTGAGAAGTCATCTGGTTTGAAATCAATAGAAGGAAACTTTCACACACAACAAAGACTTCTATTTTGGAATTCACTATCATAAGACACTTAGAAGTAGAAAGAAGTTAAAAGAATAAATGTGAAAACTAAGCAAAGATAGGACAAATTATAACTCTAGATGAGGAAGTCCCTATGCTGCTCATTGGTAGAAGGTGGGAGTGCTGGTAGAAATGTTGTATGTGGAAGGGCCACATACGTATACCCATGGCTTATAGCTCAGCTAGCAGAAAATGTTTAGAACTGATGCAGAGACAGTACTCAGCTAGACAGAAATTTGATCTGAAGCTGTACTGCAAATGTTATGCTTTCCTGTAGTCCATGAACCTATCATTTCACAAAATGTTTGGCTCACTCCTCAAGTCAGCTGTGTTCTGTGTAATGCTGAAGAGCATCTTTGACTGCCAAAGTTAACTGAGGAGCTCCACGGGAGAAGTGACCTGCCAAGGTCTCTTTCGTATTCAGTAGACAGTCTCATCTAGTTAATATTTGCTACACAGTTTATAGACTGCAGTCAATCACAGCTCAACAGTCCCGCCAGGGCTATATTTACAATGTAGCTGTAACGCACATAGATGTGCACAAGCTAGCCTCAACATAACAAACGGGGATGTAGCCACTAATGTACCTGCCAAAACATGGAAGTGTACAGCACAAGCTGTCCTGGCTTGGTTAGGAATCCAGCTCATTAACTGGGCAGGCAGTAACTGTGCTTTTGGCTGTCTCAGCAGTGCCATACTGCATAAGATGTCAGCAAGAAAAGGCACAAAAAGTTTTATGGGTTGGAGGATATAGCGGAACCAGTGAGGCAAGCAGCCTGCCATTATGGAGACGCCAAATTAAGAAAACACTTTTTTAAATAAAAAACTTCAGAGAGTTAAGGTTCTGGAGGACCATTTCTCCTTCAGGAATTACCCAGAGATAGGTAAGAAGGGAAGAAAAATGAGTTCTGTGTGGCCCGAGTTCTGTCCAGCTGAACCTAGCCTGTGAGTTTCATTTCACATTTGATAAAGCCAGGAAGTAGAGAAAGGATCAGTACAAGGCTATGCTAAAATGCAGTGAATCCTTATGTTCTCAAACAGTTGGTAAAGTCACAAAAGGAATATCTTAAAAATTAAATCAGCTCATTTGAAAGAGTTAAAAAAAAAAAAAGAAAAAGAAACCAAAACCAGCAGAATTGTCCTGGTTTAAATAAAAATACAAGAAAGTATTGGAAACAGCCTACACAGCTTTACAGGAAGCATTACTATGTGAAAAGGAACATATTTTTTGAACTAAGGTATTCCTATTGGTAGCCATGCAAATAACTAAATACAATGCTTTTCTGAAAAAAAAACCAAACCAAAAACATGGTAATACTGGCATTAAATAATGCTCCTCTGAAGCACACATTTAAGAGACTGCTTGGAAAATGATGAAGCAAGATGGTTTAATGCATGTGATTGTAAATTTTATTAATGTTAATAAACACATTTTTAAGAGATGGAGGAATGGAGCTCATTACTCGGGAGAAATGAAAGCCCTTAGGGCCTTGGAAAAGATTTTGATTTATATATGGTTTTACAGTTTCTAATCTTTTCCTGAGATTAGAGGGAAAATGCAGCTGTAATACTGATCATTGTTTGGTCATTATTTTCCTTATTAAATGCAGCTTCAATATATAAATTTGACAGATTTATAGAAACTTCCTCTTTTAATTCTGGACTATCGACAATGTACAATTTGTGGCATAGGTTCTACATCTGGGTAAATGGTGATAAATAAAATATATTTCCAGTGCCCAAGATTATGGTTAATAAATAACTTTCTAATAAATCTTTTCTATAAATAAATAATATTTTTATCTGGAGGATTTTTTGCATTTTTATTTTGAATAATATAAGTGGGGTGGACAGAGTACAGGACTCAAACATTACATGCTTATAGAAGATGGCAAGCAATAGCCTTCTTTATTGACGCTATTCTTGTTCAGACCAAAATCCAAATGGTTTATTGCGAGATGAAGAGATTATGGGGTTATTGAATCTTCTTCAGCCGTGATGCTCAAGGTCCTTAAACTATGGATTTAGGCAGTGTAGTGAGACAAGCTTATTCCAGAGAATAATTCAGACAAGCACCTATTGTGGATACTCAAGAGTTTGCTTTAAAGAACTCTATTATGAAAACCATACCTCGGAAAACCAGTACACTGATTAAGGCACCTAAAGTTAGAACCCTAAACCATGAGTTTCTGCCCTGTATGTTTTTAAAGTAGTTTCTGTAAGCACTTGGGCTAATGTTGGCTTTTTTATTTTAAATTCTGCTTTTCAGTTTCTTTTGTTCAGTTGATATGCTCTGCCAATTACTCTTGTTCTAGATAGTTTCATGGAGTTACTTAAAATGTATACCAGTGTAAATAAGAACAGAAATTGTTTCAGCATTATTTGATCCTGCATTCAGGTTTCAAGTCATGTGCTAGGATCTGGGAATAGTTGAAACCTGCCTAGGTGTTCATCTACTAAAAATATGCTTATAAACTCTTGACTGAACATAATTTTTTCTGTGATTGTTATAATATCAGGCTGCTTTTGGATCTTAATGTAGTCAGATTTTTTTTAGTATCCTTCAAATAAGTCACCGATTTATAGACATTAATGTGACTTCAATCTTAAAATCTTATTTGCCACCTGAGATGTGTCCTCTGGCTATATCTGCATTTCTGAGATTGAAGGATGTCCATTGAGATGATGCTGTCAAGGGATCACAGCAGGCCAGAGGTTTAGGAAAACTGGCTATAGTTTCTTTTCCTTGAGTTGTTCTCTATTTGTGCTCCAAATATCCAGCAGATAAATCCATCCTCAGTTCATAATGCTACAGAAAAGTGACATGTAGTTAACAACATTTATCTCACAAATACAGGAAGAAATGTCTGTCATTGTAAGGTGGTGTTTGGAAAAAACATTCTGGCAATCAACTGAAAGACAGTAGAGAATGATAGATTTCTCAGAACACAAGATTAACAAGTTGACTGATACAGTCAGCGGTCCCCAGGATCCCCTCCTTCCTTTTTGAGGTTGTTAGCACAGGAAATATGAGTCTGCTGTATGGAATTTCTGAGTCCCCCCTACAGAGTATGTAGAACTGAGAACAGAATTTAAGCAGGAGAATACCAATAGAAAAGTGAGTTGATATTTTTAGGTAACTTGACACACCTGACTGAATCTAAGCATTTTTCAGTTTGGTGCCATTTTTTATTCCCAAACACTTTGGAATGGTTTGCTTATCTACAGGGTACTGCCAGAAGAGGCAGGTCAGTGATAAATGCTTTTCTAGGTGTTAGGAAAACATAAAAGCTGACAGTTTGGTACTTTGTGTGCTGTATATGCAAATTAATTTTCTAAAAAAGTACCATTTCTTTGTCTATTTCAGGACCGTCTTGACTCTTTAACTGAAGTTGATGATTCTGGACAGTTAACCATCAAATGTTCTCAAAATTACTTGTCACTGGATTGTGGTATTACTGCATTTGAACTATCTGACTACAGTCCTAGTGAGGATTTGCTTGGTGCTCTGGATGATATGACCTCTGGCCAAGGGAAAGCAAAATCATTTGAATCCTGGAACTACAGTGAGATGGATAAGGACTTTCCAGGACTTATTAGAAGTGTGGGTTTACTTGCAGTAGCAACTGATTCCATCGCTTCCCAGTGTAATGAAGCATTACATGAGAAAGAAACCCATGTACCTTTTCCAGTGGAAGATGGAGAAGAAAGCAAAGACAGGAAAGCACTGCATGAGCACTCGCTAGTATCTCCTTCTGTGAACTCCTCTCTTCCTAAAGGACCATCTGAAGATGGTGTTTTACCTACTGACAGCAAACCAGCTTCCACAGTAAAGAAAGCAGAATCCAATCTTCCACAGCACACCAGGGAAAAAATCAACCATTCTCAATGTGAAAACTCAACTCCTAAGAGGTCCATCAGAGACTGCTTTAACTATAATGAAGACTCCCCTACACAGCCTACATTGCCAAAAAGAGGTCTATTTTTGAAAGATGATGTGCTTAAAGATTATATGGAAGCCAATGATTTTAAAAGGCAAATCTCTCAGATAGTTAAAAATGAAATGAGTAGAAGTACACCCTCATTGTTAGATCCACCAGACAGGTCCAAGCTTTGCCTAGCTTTACAGTCACCCTACACTAACAGTCCATCTGCAGTTAGTCAGTCATATGATTGCTTAAATACAATAGGTGACAGAAATCTTGAGTACACAATAAATAATCACTTTAAGGGCAGTCCCATAAGTCTAGGAAAGTCTGCTTTCTATAACAGTAAAGAAAAATCAAAACACAAGAAGCCTCATGATGCTCCAGAGAAAGTGAAAGCTGGCAGAGCACCTGGAGGTCCATCAATACAAGTCAAAAAAAGAGGACGTTCTTCTCTACAGAATGGAATTTCTTCTCATAACTCTCAGTCTCTGGAGGAGACGGAAACAGATTCTCCTGCATCATTAGATTCTTGTAACCAGGGAGACCCAAATGGGCAATCACAAGGTAAAAATGAGTCTTTCAGTTCACCAACACGTAGCCAGAAGAGTGCTTCCTCAGCTGGTTCTGAGCTTAACAACTCATCACCTCTTCCACTGAGAAGAAAGAATAATAAAAGCTTCTCAACCCCAAGCTACACTCAAAAAACCAGTAAAGATGGTGAGGTCTGGTATGGATCTGATGAATATTTAGCACTTCCTTCACATCTCAAACAGACTGAAGTATTAGCTTTAAAACTAGAAAATCTGACAAAGTTGCTGCCCCAAAAGCCCAGAAGAGAAACAATTCAAAACATTGATGACTGGGAGCTGTCAGAAATGAACTCTGATTCAGAAATGTATCCAACATACCAGACCAAAAAGCACAAAAAGATGGGTAGAATTTCACCAAGCTCTTCCAGTGATATAGTATCCTCTTTAGGTGACAGTATTGAATCTGGGCCTCTCAGTGATATTCTCTCTGATGAAGAACTTTGTATGCCTGTATCTTGCGTTAAAAAATACATTGAAAAAAAGTCAGAAAGGACTGCTGTCACTCAGTCCACTGAGAATGAGACTTCTGCCTCAAATAAATCAGCTTTAATTCATCAACTGATGCAAGATATACAACATCAAGAGAATTATGAAACCGTATGGGAGAAAATTGAGGTAAAGCAGTAATCCTGTGCTGTTCTGTTCTGTTCTTGATAAGACTGTATATGGAGATGGAGGTGTGGACAGGGGTGGAGTTGCTTTCTTGTTTTCTTTTAATGTTGAGAATGGTCTTGTCTAGTGACTGTTAGAAGTAGAAAACAGCAGCAACTGTAATTCCAATAGACTGCAGGTAACTTTAACTAACTATACAGAATTTGCCTACATTATTTTACTTACACCAATGCCTTTACCCTTGGCAAAACATTATTTTAATCAATACAGTTTCTTTTTGCCAAGATCAGGTACATAAGTTATTTTTAAGATGACGTGAAAAATAAACATTGGAAAATCAGGGATCTTTGTTGTATTTGAATGAAGTTATACCTAATATCATCTGCCTACTATCTTAAAAAAAAATAAAAAAATTCTTTAGTCCAAGAATAGAATAATAATTTTCTTGATTCCTGTCATATCATGTATAATAATCACATTTCTTTTTAATCAGGTCTTTTCCCTGACAGCGAGTATATTCCCTCCAGTGTTGGTGGAACTAAGCACAGCAACTGTTGGGGTTTTTTTTGGTTTTGTTGTGTTTTTGTTTTTTCTTAAATAATCCTTTCTGAATAAGAGAAATTTAATAGGATTTCATTCTTGGCTTCTGACATCACTTCTTCAGAAATACCTCTTTATAAAAAATGGAAACTTTTGCAGTAGTTAACACTATGAAAGATCTTTCCGAGTAAAAAGATAAACTTTGGAAAGGGAGGTGAATTTGAATGAATAATCAAATAAGGACCTAGACATCTCAATAATATAATTATTAGCTTACATTCATAGTAAATTTTTGTTTCAGTTTTCTGATGGGTTTGTCTTCCTTACCATTGCAGAGCAGAACTCTCCTATGCAGAACATTTCATGTCCATCCGCGATATAGTTTAGTAAAATGGCTGTCAGAAAAGAAAGCTTCATCTCTATTAGATTTCAAAATCCTTTGAAGCTCATGATATATATATTAAAGGGTGATCTTGGCATCTAAATGCTAAATCTGGTCTCTGTATTATCTTCTGTTTTATCAAGCTCTGTAAGAGCTAAGAAAAAAGGTTTTATAGCTATTACTTCAGTAAATGCTTCTTACGATGCATGATTTCTATAACTTTTGAAGGCATTCCAAGTACTATAACTAGTAGAAAAGTAGTTGAGCTAGAAATGTTGGATGATAAAGTCAGAGTAGAAAACACAGAAAGAGAAAATTCTTAAACAAAAGAGGGAGCAGCAGCTGTCAGCCTTGAAACTGTCAGCTCTAAAGGGCAGCGTTTAATGATTCAAGTTGTTCCCTCCATCCTGATGGCTGGGGTTCATCTTCTGGGCTCTGATGAAAGAACCATCTTCATAAGTGCAAGCTATTTCTGTGCTTAAGTTTGTGTAGTGTTGAAAATTAGTCCAGATGAGTCTGACGGATACAGACCCCTTCATTCTGTGCAAGCAACAAATCCCATCAAAGCTGCTTGTGAATATGTAACATGGTGTCTTTCAAATGATACTACAAGAGCCTGTTTAAGGAATGGATTTAGTTGAGTGTCTAGGGACCAGCTCCCTCCACTAGATGCTGACTAGCATCCTTTTGGCCAGAAGCAGATGGCAGAGAAATTTTGCATCACCCTCTCAAATCATCATGTTTATTTTTCTCAAACTTTTGGAAAAGTTAATTCTTCTTTTTGGGGTCATCTGTCTTTGTGTGATTCCCTGCAGCTACAGTTCAGTCTTGCCAGGATGGAGGAATAAGAACCAGCTCTAACAGCTGGCTGCAGCTGTAAACACCCACTTCTCCATACCCATCTTCTCCTTACCTTCTCTGGGGAGTGAACTGAGCTTGTGACAGCAATTAAAGGTAGTTAGCTGCTCTCTGGCCAGAGTAAACCCTTCTAGCTAGTGATTACAGCTGCTGCTCTTGTCCTTGAGGAACTTTGCTACTGCTGATGCTTTTTCCACAATTTCTCAGTGTTCCTGGTTGTGGTGAATGTTTGGGGAGTGTTGATCACAGAGTTTGAAAATAATCTTATGAAGTGAGTTGTGGGAAGGGGCTCAAATTAGAAGGGCTTTAAACAAAAAGAAGACCAGATGCAAAGAGCACTGCTAGGAAGAGATAGCTCAGTGATCCATGCCCTTAAAAATCAAACACAAGAATGTTTCATATTTATTTCATGAAGAAAGATGTATGCTAGCTACACTCAATGGCTTGAAAATGTACTTCCTGAATAGTGAATAAAAATAATCAAGATAAAAGTTTTGAATAAAAATTTTGGCAAAGCAATTATAATATTTTAAAGAACTAGAAGGTTTTTCCAAGCTGCTTATTTACCTGAGTTTTCCCATTGTTGCTAGTAATTATATCTTCTGCTTGTAAGACTAATAACCAATTTTTCAATACAAGAGCTCTTACTGAGGTAAATTCTTCCTCAGTAACATTATGGTGTCTTGCTGAGGTGCTTTAATTTGACATAAGTAACAGAAAAAAAGAAAATTCCTCCCTTATGTGATGTTATGAAGTATTGTAAACAAAATCTAACATAAAATACCATACCTGTGTCACATATTGAGTCCTTTCAATTGCTAGATCTCCTGTTTCATAATTCCCTAAGCAGCATATCAGAAGTGTGCCATTGCTTTTTAAATTAGTCATCTGGCATTTACATTAATTCCATTATTTAATAAGAAGTCTCCAACTCAAAAAGGAGTTTCCTAATTGCATGAATACATGTCTTAGCAATAATTCAGTAGTACTATTGTTAGTGGTACTTTTGTGCTAAAGAAGTCAGATCTGAATTGAGAGCTTAATTAAGGACAGAAGAAGCATGCTCATGCCCATTAGTAATCCAGTTACACTGCTGCAAATGTCTAGCCTAATATTTTTTTTTTATAATTTTATTTATTGAGATTGTAAAAGAGAACTAAAATAACACAACCTTTCTTTTTCAGATAACAACAGCTTAGAAACAACAAAAAGCATTTATTGGAAGCCTTATTCATTTCTCAGTTATATGGTGGATAGTCATGTGTAGAAACTGATAAAATGTGGGGTTTCATACTTGCAAATTATGCAGATGCCCTTGCATGTGTATTATCATGCTGTTAATCTGTCCACCTACAAACAGAATTCTGCTTGACTTGCCCATTTGCTGTTACATAGGATCACTTTCTTGCTTTGCAATAAGTACTGCATATTCTCACCATATTTTGCCTTTTACTGCAGCTAATTCTTTGGCAAGTGCTTATGCCTTTAGTACTGGGTATTTCCATTCTGGGGTACATAACAATTTCTGTGGCAGCACCTTGTATGTTTCAGAAATTACTTTTTGGAATTAAATGTAAGAACAAGTCATAGCAAATTCTGAATGTTTCTCTTACTGTTGAAGTATCATTCAGCTTTTAGTAGCCACCCCAAATGAATTTTTAGAATGCACATTAAGCTCTGTAGCTTCTGTTATACTAACTGGAGAGGAAAAAGATAGAACAACATCATTCTCACAAGTAAAGTCAACAGAGTTCTTTTTGCTGTAAGAAGATGGTTGATTGTCACTTCTCATATGTAACACCAGGACTCCATAGTATTGGGTTCAGAATGCTTTAAAATTTATTTTCTGTAAGAAAACTTAAATAATTGATTTTTTCTCCCCCTTTTATGTGCAAACTGAAAAACTGGAAGAAAAAAATGATCCTGGGCTGATCTAATGACAATGATTTTCAATTATCTTACGTGAATACTGTAATAATCACAATAAACCTTGTTCAGGCAGTTCCATCTCCCTCTCTAGAAAGCGATACTAGGGTTGTGACTATACCGACATCTTTGTGCTTTAATTTGGGGTCACTGATACTCCCGTCTACTTGATTTTTGAGGGCACTATTGTAAAGGGTAGAAATTTTCCCGTTTGCAACACTGTTCATTTAAACGAAGATGTGTTTGCTTTGCAGGCCTCAGGGTTAATTGTATGGAGCAAATTGCTGATTTTTTCCTGTTATACAGACTCATAGCTTGTTTTATCACAGACTCTGTTTCTGTAAGAGGCAGCTAAATTTCCTCTGCAAGAAGCAATTTGATATCTATCGATCCCATCTTTTTAGCTCATCACATTTCATGAATTTGCCTTCAAGTCTGTTGGCTTTGTATTATGTCTGGGAAGCCCAGTTAGCCTTGGCACTGGTTACCACGTTCTTGATGTGCTAAGGGAATAAAATAATTCTGCTCTGCATGATTTTCTGCTATGGGTTAGACCATGCCACAGGGATCCTGTAGCAAAGAGACAGGAAAAAAAGATTTTGCTGCCTACCAGGACCCAGTCAGGGAACGCCTCACCCTTGTGCAACCATTTATCCCCTCTGAACCCAAGATGCCTCAGCAGAGCAGAGACTAAAGACTCCTTTTCCAAATTATTGGAGTAATGTGAATAATTTTCCTGTCTAGGAGGGACTAAGGATCGGTGCAGTGTGCAAAGGAGAGTGCAATATCAGTGCTAAGCCTTGTTAGTATGACAAATAGCTTGTGTGTTTAGGTGGGAAAGATTTGCATTTTTAGAGGGTAGTCACAAAAAGTGATTAAACAGTAGGCTTCTGCAAATGGTTAATGGACTTGGTAGAGAGTGTGTGTATTGGAAATATGGCTGGGGGTACATTTGGGCAGTGGAGAGCCAGCTGGTTAGAAAATATTTGGAGAACTGACACAAAGGGGAAAGAATTTGTGGTGTTTAGATTGAAAGGGGACTTGAGTTGCTTCTGGGCAGAGAATGGACTGAAAACACACGAGTACCGTTAAGGTGGAAGCTGTATTGCTTTAGGGGAAGCACAGTTTATTGTGTTTGGAGGTGATTTTCATCGTTAGGGGGAAAAGCATGCATAGAGGACAAATGAAGTTTGGGCTCTGGGGCTAACATAGTGAAAAACTAATAAGACCTGGTGATGCTGATGGGGCTTGGTAGCAAAGAAAAACCAGAACTGAAATCAGCAATGACAGAACAGGTGGAAAAAGCAAAGGTAATCACCAGGGAAGAGGACTGCCTTATTTTGGATTACCAGATAAGGGATTTTTAAAGTGTTGCAGTGCTCCCTTCAGCCCTCTTGCTTTCAATAACTTAGTAATGGTGCTTCTAATAGTGACCCTTTTAAAAGAAATGGGCTGTGTATTTTTCCTAATACATGGAGTGCTTGCCAAAATTTGTTCATCTCTGTATCTTACTTATACTGCTTCATACAGTTTAGATTAAAATACTGCTCTTGGTTGATAACCAGTTTATGAAAAACAGTAATTGAAAGAGGTATCAGATCCAGAAATTCCTTGGCAACTCTGCAGTTTTCTCAGCAGTCTTGCTGCTTTGTGCAGCATAACTGAAAATGTCGCTTCACATTTTTGTACTGGGAGTCGAGTCTGATGATACTTGCCTGCTTTGAAAGTTCATTGCTCAGTTTTCAAGCTGGTTAAAGTATTATTAAGTAGTAATGTAGGATACATATGGAACTTTCACTTTTATTCAGACAAATGCTTCTTTACTAGAAGATGATTCTGAAATACAGTGAACCTTCTGTTCCTCCAAAACACTTAGCTCCTGACAGTTTGCTTGAATTTTAAACAGCTTCTCCAAGTACATTCACTTTTCCTTGGCATTGGCTTCACCACCAAGAATCTGAGCGAGTTTGTCACCAGTGATCTTTGCGAAAACAGAACTTCTATGTGAGCTGCACAAATTCTGAATTTGTAACTTTACATCTAAGACTGACTGCAGGAATTATGCCTCCTTAATGAAACACATCTATTGCGAAGCATATGCTTGTTCAGAGCTGTTTGAATTTCCAGTGTAAAGATCTCAGAATGATTTGGCAGTGAGCAGTTTTAGATCAGGGACTCTTTTACATTCAGTATTTGGCAGTCATTCCAAATAATTTTTCTGGGGAAAAAAAAAGAGAGAGGAAGAGAGAGAAATAGAAAAAACCTGCTCACAAATAATTTTAGTAGCACTGATTTTAGGGTATGTCTTTACTGGTATTTAGAACTGATTGTAAGGGATATGTCTGCATCCAGTGTTTGGCTCACATCTGATGTGAGACCTTTGGCTGCAGAAAGCCTCACAATTTTCTCTTGTTGTGTACATAGCTGGACACCACATCTCAGCTCAGGGATGGCTAACAGCTTAGAAGAACCGAGGAACAGCTGCTTTTGCATGCACTCTGTGAGCCCCTCCTATTCTAATGCAGTCACCCAGCTCAGCTTTGAGTGACCATTGGCTTTACAACCCAGAGTCACGTCTTAATCATCTGTATCACAGCCTAGCCACACATCTGCACCACAGCCATCCACATTATTTGTTTGTGAATTGGAAACTTCCTATAAATTGGTCAAGGATTATTTCTTACGTTCTGGATCTCTGCTAATAGTCAAAAGGGTGCAACCAAGCTGAAGATGGAGAGAAGGAATGCTGAGACTGCAAGAGGTGGACTTCTTGCTCTCTGCAGCAAAGGACAGGCTCGAAGGTGAGCAGTGAGTGCCAGGTGACTTACTCAGAAAGCCAGTAGAGGCTCAAGATTTAAAAGGCACACAGTGATAACCTGGAAAACTAATCAGTATTGACTTTAAGATGATCATATTATCAACTCCTTTCTATCAGTGCATACACTCTATTATCTGGGATTGTTCACAGCTTTCAGTTCTCTCATGGAGGTAAAGGCACTCAGAAACCACTGAAGGAGGTTTGGAAGCTTTCAGTGATGGCACTAGCTTTCAAAACAGACAGAAAGAGTCAAATAGCTGTTGAAAATTTACTTCAGGGTATGTATGGTGGTTTAAGAGGAATCTTCTTGTGTTGCTCAGGTCTGAATCCTCTATAACTGCTGTTTTATGGGGGCAGGTGCTGGGGAGAGGGTTGGTTCGTTGTGAAAAGTTCGAGAATATTTCTGAGCTACCCTGTCAACTACTTACTGTATTGATTTTAGGACTCCTTGAAGTGTCACTGTTATTAAACACAAAACTATTGAAATTAAAATCATGCTTTCTAATATTCCCTTAAAATATAGTAAATATGGAGCAGTGAGACAGCATGCTCATTGATTTTTATTTTCATAGTGATATGCCTTTCCCAATGTTTTAAGGTCCAGCTCTTCCATTACATAATATACTTAGGCTCTTGGGTACTTATGTTTTATGTATCTTATGTAAGGAGGTACAGGATATTCCAGAAAGATACAGTATACCAAAATCACTATGCTCTATTCTAAATATTTAATTATTTAAATAATACATTGCTGCTAATTTCCACCTAAATCAAACTCCAGTCTATCTACTGTTGTTAACGCATCATTGCCTTAAAATGTGTGTGTGCTGGAGATGAGTCAGAGCAAGAAAAATGTCCAAGGGTCTAGAGAGGATTAACCTGAGGAGAAAGATCAAGTCCACTTATGTAAGATTATTGCATAACTTCTCAAAATGTGTTCATATCTTTTTCTCGTGTATCTTTATATATTTTGACAGCAACTGGTTTTCATTCCTTCATCCTTTCCAGTATGTTATGATCAGGAATGAAACATTAAATAATGCTGACTCTTAAATCACAGTTGTCATCATTAGGCATCAGAGTGAAGATAATTTGTGGTAAATATGGACAGGAAACTGTCTCTCAGAGGCTTGTTTCAGACTGTTTATATGCTTATGCAGGTATTTGAAAGTTATCTTGAAAGCAACCAGAAAGGCAAAAAATTGTTTTTTCATCCTTTTAGGTTTTGGAGCACAGATGACAGTCCTCACAAACAACTGAGCTGTCCTTAGCAAATCAAACTGGAATCTTATCTGAATATTCCTTTATTGTTAGTAAAGACTTATTTTGAATGCTGATTCTCATGCAGGTCAAGTAAGGTTACCCAAACAAGGGCTAGATTTGCCTCTGGTTTCCCTTGGACAATGCTTGGAATCTCTCCAGGCTGACAGAGGGGAGGACCAGCAAGCAAACAGATTTTTGGTAGTAGACAGTGTAGATGTTCAAGTCACAGTAATTTAATATTACTAACTGCTTCTTCCTTACTGATCTGCCAGCATCTGACTACACAAATGTTTCCTTGCTGTGTTGTGTAAGACTAAAGACAAATACTTTAAAATGTTAATACTGCTGCACTATTAGGAGCAACTGAACTATGGCAGGTAGCATAAAATTAGCTCAGGTAAGTCCAAACTAGGTTCAACCTCATTTATGCATTGCAGTGCAAATCTCCTACAGCTCTGCTGAGATACACAGAGGCAAGAAAAAATACTAAATTTATTAGAAACAGTGAAGCTTCTGGAGTAAAAAATAAAGAATAAGAAGATAAAAAAGACGAGACTGTTTTTATTTTACTCTGTAAACATATCCCGATTTTGGGATGACAAAAGTAAGCCAGAATTAGGGTCTAAAAAGGGTGTAAAGGAATGTCCACTGGAGAACACTGAAAAAAGAAACTAGCTAAAAGGGAAGGCACATGAATTAGGAAGCAAAGGAAAAGCAATTAATGGAGGAACTAATAGTGACAGGATTTCTTTGGAGACTGCAGGTGAAGAAGAACCAAGTGCATAACAGGAGGCTAAATTAGGAAACTAGAGGAATAATAATGGAGTAAAGAAAAGAGGTGGTAAATATTAATTTCTCCTCACTGCTGCCATATTTAGCAAATAGTGGCAGTCACCATTTTCCCTGTTTTTAAACTCAGAAATCTTAACTGTGAAGCAAGTTCATGGGTCAAAGAATTATAATATCTCTTGTGAGGTGACAGACTTAACCTCTTCTAACCAATTAGCTTTGAATAATAGGAAATGCTGTATTAAACGTTCTGCTTTTGAGGGAGAATCGTGGTCATTATATCTTAAGTCATGTCAATGATATAGCAGAGGTCAATGCATTTAGCAGCTACCCACAAGCAAACAGCAGCTGTTCTATTTAAGTAAAAAGTGGTTTTTTCCTTCATTTTGGAAAACTTTTAGACGTGGTGCTGTATCTCCCTCTTGAGGCCAGAACTTGTTACTGCACCTATTTTACAGAAATGTTTGATTTCCTTCTCAAATGAACGAGACTCATTTAACTTTACAAACGTAGTTGTTAGAAATTCAGAGATTAAATAAAACATAAAATAGAATCTTTCCTGCTTTTTAAGATTCTTTTTTCCTTTAGTGGAGTCTCCAACATTTTTTTTTACAATTTTATTCCAACAAATTTAGTGTTGAAATATTGTCTTTTTTTAAAAAAATAGCATGTGTCTGCCAATTATACTTTCAAAAAATGTAACCTTCAAGTGCACTTCTACAGATTTTGTGAAATATATTAAACCAATACACCTTTTCTTCTTACAAAAATTTAGAGATGTTATCTCCCTGCAAATATAACTGCCATTTTTATTATTATTTAGAGAACTATAGTTACATTACTTAAATAAGCAGTGTTTAGTCCTGCTTTGTGACCATCAGGCCAAGAATACAGTTGCTTTTTTCCTCTATCACTTACTGGCTAACTTCCTGAAAATGTTATGTGAAAAATAATGAATTTAATTTTTATTCAAAAGGCACTGAAAATCCTATAGAATTAATTTTTTGCCATTGGGTAAAGGTATAAAATTTGGCTAATTTAATTCTTTTAGCATGATTTGTTCTTTTTTTGGGAAAAGGTGACATTTTTGGAAGTGCACAAATCTGTTTAATTGACATCAAGCCATATAGGGCCACTCTGATTTCAGGTTACTGGAGCAACCATGCTGTATATATATCACATGTACCTTTCAAGGAATTAAATGCTGGAGAATGAGGTTCATTTCTAGCAACTATGAGATCAAAGAGCAAAGAAATGTTAGGACCAGTTAAGGGAGGTGCCAGCGTGGCTCCAATAGAGTGTCCTCTGATGCTGGCCAGTGTGTGTGCAAGGTAGCAGCTGACCATCAGCTGGAAATAACAGCTGCACAAGGGCATTCCACCCCCAGTCCACTGTCTGAAGCCCAAATACTCAGGGTAAGCAAGCCAAGGAATGATGGTCATCCATAATTGTCTATTTTTTAGAGCAGAATAAAGCTGAATACTAATATATTACAGCGGCCATTATACAGAAAAATTGCAAATGAAGATTAGCTTGTCTTTTGGATGCAGTACAGCTCATAATTGATACATAGATTAGCTGTAAAACAATCTGAAAATAAGGTATGTTGCCAACACGTATTTTACAAAATTATATGAAGAGACAGTGCAGTACTTCCAAGTACCCTTAAATCACTGTCAGTTGCTTCAACATCAACAGTTATATTGGCAGCGTTTTAAGAAAAAGTGCATCAGAAAACTGGCTTCACTGAAAATGAAGATACTGTCTATAGACTTACATTAGCCATAGAGTTTCGATCAAGGCTGCTGCATAACAAACATTTCGTACTGAAAAAAACCAAGTTTTGATCAGGAGATTTGATTTAGGATTATCAGTAGAATAAATAAATTTGCAGTTAGGAACAACACGTCCTGGGCTAACTTCTACATTTTCTATTCTATTGCTCATTCTTTCTTGCTGAGAGTGGACATAAAAAAATATTTGGGGCTGTGACATAGATGTGAGTACACTGCAGCATTGTGCCATTATCCTTTAACAGGACATAGCAACTTGTGTTGCTGCCTGGTACTTTTCCCAAAGACAGGGCCCCCTCCCGTGCTGTGCTCAGGGTCCCTCCAGAATCCAGACACTCCTTTCAGCTGCTGCTGCAGAGCTGAAGTCCCCCTTTTCTGGGAGTTACTGGCATCATCTTTCTTGCCTTTGGCAGATTTATTTGCTGTTCTTGTCCTTCCCTTGATATATCGCTGGCCACAAATGTCTTGCTCCCTGGTGTACCAGCTGAGTGAAATGAGTATGTGACCTAAAAACATTCACATCTCTTAGCTGATCTCTAGATAATGGCACGTCTTTGACTTAGGGTCATATGAGGGTATAATCAAAAAAGGCCTCCATTTGGGATATCTGGTGCTGTGATGCACAAGAGACATGCAAAACTTATCGTGTACTAGACGATGTTTTGGGCACCTATCTTTATTCCCTAACTGCTGCTTAGGCCTCTTGGGTTTTACATAGAAAATAAATGACTCAGGAAAAGGTTCTTTTAGGAGTAGTGAGAGTTTCTGTGAGACATGACCAATAACAGGCATTGCTCTTGGTGCATAAATGTATTTTCAGAAACAAAATGTTCATTCCTAGTAGTATGATGAACTTCGAAGATGAGACTTGGATGATCATTAAGTTTGCACATTACTCAGCTGAGTCACAACAATATCACAGGTGCTGACTGTTCTGCTTTTAACTCTAGGAGCTTTTCGCTGCCTGTTTTATTCCCAATGGCCCAAAGAACATCACAGTCTTATTTATTTAAACTAAATAAAAAGAACTACCTTGTCCTTTGCTTATATTTCCTCCTCCTCAATTTTCCTCCCTGTTTAATGCCCCATTTCTGTATTGTCTGTTCTTCCTTCCTGTTTCTGTCTCATTTTCAGGGTTCTTGGTATCCTTTAACTCCTGTTTCTCCCTTCTGCTGCTTATAGTATTCATTCCATTGTTTCAATATCATTTCCTCAGGAATCTATTCCCAGTCAACCTCAAAATTTCATACGGATTAGGAATGCTGAATGAGATGAGTGCTAGAAACATGCAAATACAGGCTTACACTGCAGAGATTTTCTGACAAAAGCCAGTACTGATTAGAACAGTGGAAAATATTTCCTTCTTTAACCAATGTATCTGCATGGGCATAGCCCAATGCCAATAAAAGTGGTGAGTTTCCTGTCAGTATTACTTTCATACGTTGGAAAGGAGGGTTTCGCGGCCCTGCAGCGCGGTGGGTTTGGGGCAGCGCAGGCAGCCTCCCTGGGAGGGCTGGCGCAGGCCATGGGCCAGGTCAGGCCATGGCAGCCTCGCATGGGACTTGGGCCATTTGAAATATTGCCTTGAAAATCACTAAGAATCCAGTTAGTGTGCATGGTAACTTAGGAGGCAGCTAAGCAAAATTATTTTCTGACATCTAGAATGTGAAGGCGTACATAAAATTTTTCCATACAAAGAAGGGATATGCTAATTTACTTATTTACTTGATTCCCAGCAGTGCTTTGAATCTCACACCACTTTTGAGATACAGTGCCGGCCTCCCATATTTTCTTAGCATGAACTCTGTCTTCACCTGAATGAATGCAGGAGGCTTAAAACTTTATCTGGCTTTGTGCCTGTCAAAATTACATCTCAGGTAGAAAGCATGGCCACATCAGTATGAGAAGAGATCAGCAGCCATTTTGTATGCCTGGCATTGTTGCCATCAGAGCAGATGGCATCTCTGGAGGTTTACAATGAATCCATACTGCTGTTAGGTTCATACCAGATGATTCTTTAAATGACGGATGAATCAGACAAGTCTTCCCTATCCTCTTCTCAGACAAGTCTTCCCTATCGCCTTCTCAGACAAGTCTTCCCTATCCCCTTCTTTCTCTCCACTAGCCCTCTCTACTCTTGAACACCTGCAAAGTCACAATGATGCTGGGCTTTCCTATGCTGCTGTATGACCTTCATATGTGTGGCTGTTTTGGATCTCTTCACAGCAATGTTCTTCCAGCCCATGGATTTTGCTTCTGTGGTTCTAGGTGTCCAGTGATCATTCAGAAGGCTGGAGAAATGTTACCGGTGGTGTTGGAAGCTTGCCTGTTGTCTAAGAATATACCTCTCAGGAACAGGGTTTAGGAAGCATTTGGCTTAATTTTCCTGTATCTACCTTTGCGCCACAGTCAATCTGCTGATGTTAAGAATGTCCTTTTTTAGATCTGGTAAGTTTCAAATAGCAGTGGAGGCCTTGTATTTTTTTTTTAAATAGAAAGTAGATCTTCACCTTGAGCAAAAGGTAAGACAAGGCGTAGGGTAAAGAATGAATGTTGTTTGTGGTATCATGGAAAGTTTTAAGTACCCTGCATAGATACATTTAGGAATGATTCTTAATATTCAATTAGCATAACCTGCTCTTTGTCTAGAAGCAGAAATAAAGTCAACAGTCCCATGGGGGCAATGAACTTTTTATTGCAGAATCAGGTTCATTGTCTTCAGTCATAGTTGTTTTTAATGGATTGAAAAGTAACTCTTTACGTGTTCCTCTGTATCATGCTTTTTAAGCCCATCCTACTTTTATGGTTCTGGCTCTTTTAACTAGAAGGCTTTTGGAAACTGAGAACTTCTTAAAATTGTTGTCTGCCATTTCTGCTCTAGTTAAAATACAGTATGGAAAAAGAGCTTGGAAATGTAAGCAAAGTCTGTCGATTTAGTAGCAGACCAAAACGTCTGCAAAAGAGTACCTTATTGTCAACTTTTAGGGACAAAGCTAGAACTGAGTTAATTTGTAGTGTTCTCCTAGTCTTGTAAGTACTGTGTTTTGTTGTCTTTACTGTTTCAAGTACTCTCAGCTCTCCAGTGAAATCTCCCTGAAAAGCTGAGATACGTCTGACTGGCTCTGATTGAAATAACTCTATATTTTTATGTACTAATCCTTCTCATTTTCCAGCATCAGAATGCATCCTAGGGACTCTAAACGCAGGAAAAGTCATGAGCCAGTGACCAGCCTGTGCTACCACTTCCCCTTCTGTGTCCATATGAATCGTGACAAATCAGATGGCCATTAGGGAAAATACATTGAATAATCATTTCTAATTCTGTGTGTAGTAGTTGGGTACAAAGCCTAGAGGTGGTACTTGTGAAAGATTTATGTAATTAAACAGTCTTAAAAATGCATAACTAGACAGTATATAGTAGAAGACGAGGATGTTTCTTTACACAGATGCCCACTAAGAAAAGTATTTAATCTTTATCTTCTCCGTTTGGCAGGAACATTAACATATTCTTCTTTAGCAGAAAGCTGCTATTTTCTATTTCTAAAGTGTGAATGAATGTACCCTGAACTGTATATTAAGCACTGCCATCCTTCTGATGTGTTTGGTCAGTTGTATGTTTCTGGGAGGTCACTGTCTGCCACAGAATCTTGACAATATCACACAAAGAATATTTTCCATTGTGGCATCTTTGTTCTTTGGGGACCCCTAACATCTGTAGTGTTAATGGTTTTATCGTTGCCTCTGGGTCTAACTCCAATTAAATTGACCGTGGCAGTTTGTTGCAGCCTCATCCTCTTGAGTACCTGGATTTCTTTGACTTACCTTTGCCTATGAAGAAAGTGCACTTTTATCCTTTTGAAAATAAAGTCCATGGGCAGGAATGTGTTCCTCCTGAGACTAATATGTAAGTCCTTTTGTGGTTAGACAAAGGGTTTTCTTAATTCATTCTGTGATAGAAGTGCCCTTAGAGCCAGCCCATCCTTGTGCACAGACCCCTGTGTGAGCTCCGTCTTTTCGTAAATTGGGAACAAACTTTACAACACTCCTTGCTTGCAACAAAATTGGACATTCATTTTTAAGCACACAGCCTCATAATCAATTCTTTAAAGAAGAGAACTCCCTTTGTGCAATAAAGGGAAGGTGGAGAGAAAAAAAAAAAAAAAAAAAGGTCTGGGGTAGTGATTTAATAAGCATTGTTGTCTGGTGCTTCCACACCGAGGCTTGTGGGATACAGTAGACTTTCCACTGTCACTCTGTCACTCTTAATTACCATGACTGATTATTTTAGTATGTTTGCTTTTAATAGTTTGGTGCATCTCTTATATTCTGATTTTGATCTTAGTTCAAGTCATTAGAAGGGCTTTGTACTTTTAATGCAATGACCAGAAGTGCCTTAAGTATAAGCCAGCATACATGTTAGACAAAAAAGCTAGACTAATAAACTGAGCAGTGTTAACACTGCACAGTTTAAAGTTACAAGCCAAAAGGTATTGAAATAATTTGAGTACCTGTGCCATGTAGGCACAGTAAATCTGGAAATATTTTTCCATAAAAAGCAAACCCAAAATCTGGTCTAGGATGAGGGCCATAAAACTTTTCATAATGGTGTTAACTGGATGCAGTTGCATCCCCTGTGTTTTATGGCATAATTTTGGCAATGTTAACGCTAGCTTCTTTAAATGCACATATACATATACCCTGTCTAAAGGAATCTCACATTAAAAATATACTAAAAACATCTAAGATACTGCTGCATTTGGTGTAAAAAAAATGGCAATTTTTAATACAATAAAAATTCCATGTTTTCACATTTATTTTTTTTTTTTTAGCCATAAATTTGCTATCTCTTAGACTAGAGCTCAAAATTACAGAACTGGGCTTTAGTCTGTTTCCATTCTAAATGTGGTCTAATAAAAGCTGGATTTGTAAAGCGACAGCTGCAGCTGAGATGGAAACATCTTCCTTTCCCACTCCATTCAATTAATGAAAGCTGAACTTCAAAGTCTAAACAGGATCATTTGAAGTGCTAAAATTATTGAACACCAGAACTGTTTACCTTCCTATCTGACCAAGAAAAAGAGAGAGCTTGAAATGTAAAAGTAAAATTAAACCGCTGAAATAAAGTTAGGAAACTTTACAAGTTCTAGTTGCAAGTAGTGGTGCTAGCTTGGTTGAGAGGCATTTGTGCATAATTTTAAGTGACTCACTTGACAGTCACACATTTTTTTCATGACTGTGGCAGTAAAAACTTTTCTGGGAGGTCTTAGTTGTGTGCTGCTCAGAAAATTGAATTCCTATGAGAGTGTGTCTAAGCAACACCCCTGACAAGCTAAGAAAGCATGCATGGATGTCACCAGGGACTGAAGCCTTTCTACAGTGTCATAAGCACTTATGTTGTTATCACCAGTTTTTATCAGGTGTTATCAGAAGTTTTTAAGTTGGTCAGCTGCTTGTTATTTTGCCCACAGGCCTTAATATTTCTCCTGAGCTCTACTTTGTCCTTTTTCACCATAAGCACTGGCTGTGCCACCAACTCAGGGGGACCATGTAGTGAGGGTCAGTGGGTACCTAACTTTAACTGACACATTTGATGGCAGTAAGCATCAGCCTTGGGTCTTCTGCCGCAAACTGTGAAATGGGAAGTTAATGGATATCTGTTTCTAAAGGTCGGTCTTTGGCCGGAGATGGGGTGAGCTTCTGAAGTTCAGTGGCAAAGTGCAGGAGAGGACTATAGGAGCTGGAGAGGCCCAAGGAGAGACTGACTCCTGGGCAATGCCAAGAGGCAGTAGTGGCTACAGGTAGTGAGCAATGAGCTGTGCTGAGCAGTTGTCGCAAGTAGGGAGGAACATATTTGCAAATAGCATCAAGCGAAACAGGAAAAAGGAATGGAGTCAGGCACAAACTGCTTGGGATGCCAGAGACTGCCCATTTCTTTTTTTATTTTAAGTATTTAATTTTTCTGACACACACTTGGGATAGACAGAACACACACAGTCCTATTAAATGTAATGAATTGCATGTGAGACTTGTTCATCTGACCACCTCTGTAGGCCTCGCTGCCACGCTCCAGGGTTTCTTGTACTGGCAGCATACCACCACAGCTGCTCTCCCACTCTGTTACCCACATGCCAGACACAACCAGGCTGCCTAACCCAAGATCCTTTGACCAGCTGTACTGGGTGTAGGGAGCCCTACAGCCCTGTGCAGCAGCTGGAGGATCTGTAATTTTTGTGTGCCTTTATATTTAACAAAACAAAGGTGGGAGGCACGCTTCCAGGTACAGTATCTTCTTCAGCCCAATATCCATGCATGCCTTTGGCCTCTGAGCTGGTCCATCCCCAGCCTTTTTGGGTGACTCAGCAAATGAATTCTCATGTGTTATGATTTAAAATATTTGAATGTTCTGGTCATTAATGAGGAAGTCTCAGGAAATTCAGTTAAATCCCATCTAATTTGTTTTTAATTCTTCAGTTAATTAATTCCTTAATTCTACAGAACAATTGAATTAAGTATATTTTAATTCTATAAGACACCAAAGCAGACACACTGAGTTACAGCATTTTTTTCCCCCCAGTATTTACCATGGTCTGTCTTTTTCATTCTTATCTATCCAGAGCAAATAGAATTAGACTCCAAAAACAACACTTTGTACATGCCAAATTTCAAATGAAGGCATTTTTGCCCTAGCTTTGTTCAGGTATGTGTGATTAGAACTTTCTTCCCGCCCCCTAAGAAAAATCTGTAACCTGTCATGAAACAAAATGGAAAGCTGAATGTTTACAAATTTTCTGTGTAGGGTAGGGAAAAGCTTTATCATTATTCGCAAACTTGACTATAGAAGTTGCTACAAATCATCCAAGAACAATCCAGAAACATTTGTTTCTGTACTAAGCAGCACAGAGTAAGAATAACTTTATGCTGTGTCATGTAGGGGCTTGAGTTTTTTAGAAACATCTAGCTTGCTAGCACAGTACAAAACTATGACAAAACTATTACAGTTGCAATACTGAACCAGCTGGTCAAAAGGCAGGGACTGGATTATACTGGTGCTCCTTTTTTTCTGTTCTGTTCCCTTCTTTTCTTGCTGAGGAATTCTTGTACGGTAATTTTTAGCTTCAACGTGGCTGCCTGTGGGTTTTCAACTTTCAAGAAGTTTTGATGGAAAATACAAAAGTTTAATTTCTCATTGGCAAAGCACAGGTTGAGTGGATTTTACAGCATTTTCATTACAAATGGGATAGTGATTAGATCAGGCCCTTAACTAGTATAAATCAGCATAGCTCCACTGAAGTTTATACCTGTTGAAACTCTTTTCCACCTTAAGAATGATGAGAAACAAATAATCTAGAGAAAGAAAAATGTAAGTTCAAACAGAAAAAGCAGAAAGGTTAAGTGTCTAGGAAGGGATATAAAATGGTTTCATGGGCACCTTATAAAATGAAGAAAAAAACCTGAAAAAGATCCTTTATTGGTTATTTGTCATCCTATGAATTTATTTCTTTTGCTGAATACTCCTTGATTTGGATTTAGAATTGCACATTAAGCCTCATCCTTTGTTTTGATATAATTTATGTTGTAATCTGTTCTTTCAAAGCGTAGTTTCATGGTCCGGCAGGGTCTCACAACAGATTTTCTGTATTGTAAGACGTTTTTCCCCTATTATTTTTTAGAACTTATTTTGTCTAAAGCTTTTATTTAAATGTAGATTCTGGCAAATACCCTAAACGATGCGAAACACAACTATTGTAATGCTGCTTGTGTCCCTGGGTACACATACGTCACCGATTGCATTCTGTTCCAACTAACTAAGCCGTCCTGATTACGCAGAAATGACTTTGTGCTGGTCAGTCTGCGGAGGAGCAGCAGCCCTTCCATCCGGGCTAAGTTGTGTTTGGGCTTCCCCTCTGTTATGAGAATCGAGGGGATAAAGGACGTGGATTTTTATCGGTGATGAGGGGCTGATGGCCCGCCGGTATTGCAGATGCTCCTTCCCCACGTGTGGGAGCGCCGGCAGCCTCCTGCTCTGGCTGGGTCCGCACAGCTGCGGGGTCTGCAGCCGATGGAGGCGGCGAGGCCGGGCCGGGGCCGGGCAGCCTGTACATCGCTGCGCCTCGGCAAAACGTCAAAGGCGAGAAGGGAAAGCTCAGCACCGAGCGCCTTCCGCGGTCTCGTCCGCAACGCCAGCGCCGCCACGGTGGGGTGCATTGGCGTGGGTTTCGGTTCCCAGGTAGGGACGAGTCTCTGGGTGATAAAAGTGGCTCTGTCCTCGCTCACCGGCACCAGGCTATTGAAATACATAGGCTGCAGTCTACAAGCGCTGCTACAAGCCCGCCGCGTGCCCCTCCGCGCCGGGGTGCGCAGTCCGAGGGGCGTCCCGCCCCGTCCCGCCCCGTCCCGCCCCGTCCCGTCCCGTCCCGTCCCGTCCCGTCCCGTCCCGCGGGCGGGCGGAGTGGCGGCGCGCGCCGGCAGGTGGCGCTGTGGGCCCAGGCACGGCGCTCCCTCCGCCGGCGGCCGCGCGCTGCCCAGCCCTGCCCGTCCGGCCCTGCCGCTTCCCGGCCCGCCGCTGTTTGCGGTTTCTACAGATGTGCGCTCTTGCGTGGTTTCAACGACATTTTATTGCCGTCATTTGAAAGACAGTGGGATTGTTGTGATTTGTGATGCCTGGCAAAGAAAGCGAATCCGGCGGGGCTGGCCGCGGCCCGTGCTCTCTCAGCGGGGCTCCCCGCGGGCAGTGGGTCCCCAGCCGCAGGCCCGGCCTTGCCATGCTCAGTGCCTGGTGCTGGCAGCTCTGCCTCTTTTTTCCTCAGATAACTTGGCGCATCGTGGCTCTGTGGGAGACTGCATGTGTATATATATAATTTTTTCCCCCAGGCCCCCAAACCAGCCCCCCGGCATTCCTTGTGCCACCCCCACGCCTGCTCAGGCCTGCAGCCCACCTCATCTGTGCGGCGAGGGGCACGTGCCAGGCTGCTGGAGACTGCTGCTTGGCAGTTTCTAAGCACCAGCGTGAAGCAGCAGATATAAAAACACAGGCATGTTTTGTCAGAGGGCAGAAGTAACTTGGTTGCTAGTAGTTGCTTTTTTATACTGGTGCAAGGCTGCAATGTCTCCGAGCACCCTTTTGAAGGCATACAGACATCGAGTACTGCAGGCAGATGTTATACGTGTCTGTCTCCGTAAAATACATGACGCATATACAAGAGAGAGCCTTTCTTCATTTTTTTGTGCTTACCATATCACCTTGTCTCTCAAGGACAACACATTGCTAAAATGCAGGCAGAGATTTATTGGAGGGACTAGAAAGACTTTACTCCTCCTGTGCCTGCCTTTCCCCCTCAGCTCATGTCCTACTGCTTTGCCAGTCTGGCATCTCTTACGCTCCACTGCGAGCTGGGAGAAAGCAAGAAACAGAGCTGAGGAACATCTTGCCTCCCCTTGGTCCCATGGCTTGATGTGGGGAACATAGCCTTTGTGGTATGGCCTGATACGGGAGAGAGAAGATGCAGCCACCTTCATTACTTGCCCCAGAGTGGAGGGAGGCACGTCATCTCACCACATCCACTGGGCTGTTCTGCCTGTCTTCTTTCCCCCTTTCTGGAATGTCCTGATAAACAGCCTACAACAAAACCCACAGAATAACAGTTTTCATCCTTATAATGTTCTGAGATGCAGTGGGTTCCATGAATAGAGATGGCAATAGTCTCCTTTTCATACTGAGGATGTGTAAGGGTCTCATATAAATAATAATACTAATTAAAACAAAGTATTTAGAATGCCTGAGTGAGTGCTGTCATGCCTGCAGTATGCACTGGAGCGTCCTGTCAGAGGCTAGCTTTGGTTCAGAAGCACTGCCACTTCAGCTGGAAGCCAGGAGTTTGTTCTTGGGCCCTGCTTCTTGGCACAGTGTTGGACCAAAATAACTGCTACCGTGAATTTTGGAGGAGGTGTGACTCTGCTTGGTCTGGGCTATTACCATTGCGCTTCTTTGCATAACACAGCGGTGCACCAACTGCTCAAACTCATTTCTCTCTTGTTTAGAATTCCAGTTTCATGTGTCACTTCAGAGAAGGGGATTTGGGCTCTTGAGTTGCTCAGGAGCCTTTGAAAGTTACGTGTAGCTTGCTTTCAGCTATCTGAATGGACTAGTAATTGACAGAAAGCATTCCATAAATAAATTGGTGAGAACGAGATACTGAGTGTATATACAGAGTTGTTTTCTGACTAGAAATTAAAATTCTCACCATGCTGTGAAATTCATAGTTAGTAACTAATAATATAACCAATATTAGACCTAACTTAATCTGCTCTTCATCTTGTAATAGATGGACATTTCTCTTCAGAGTTAATTTTCAGCATGCTTATAAACATCACAGTCAGTTTATTCCATTTACTCTCTTGCTTTGTGGTGGATAAGATTTCAGTAAAATTATCTGTACCCAGTATGTGCTTACAGTATCATCTAATCATGTAAATTCATGGGCACTATTTTTAATCAGACAATATAATTGGTACTAATCTTGAAATAAATGGTGCTTCTGAGAAGCAGGAGCTCCTGTCTTCTCAGGAACCCCATCTGTGTGGCTCATATGCAATCAGCAATATTTATATTAAATGCTATATATTCTGCCTCACCTACTGTTAGATTTCTTCTGAGTCTCATCCTGTGAACCAAAACAGGGATCACAAGACCCAAGTTCTGACAAGTAGTTTCTTCCCTCAGTCCACTCATGTATATAATGCAGCTTTGTTCAGCACTTAATTCAGCCAGCAGTGCTCATGCTACACCCAGTCTGCCCAGTGCAAGGTCTTCAGCTCAATTTTCATTGTAATCTATATGCAGCTTTTTACATATTCCCCTCATATCTTCTAAAACTTACTGTTTTCTCCATTTCATCACAGTCATATAGATGTCGCATTGTTCTGTTCCAAAATATCACCTTAGATTATCCCCAGAAACACCAGTCTGCTCCTCATTTACTAGAAGGCCACTTGCTAATTGTTTATTTCTTTGCACGCTTGTAAAGTAAAAGGCAACATTTTACAAAATGAGAGTACAAAACTCTCCTGGCTTAAAAAAAATATCGAGCATACATTTTCTGGATTGCCATTTTACTAACAAATATGCTTTTCTTGTTCTTTCTCTTTTCTTATCTGGTAAGGGGTTTGTAAGCAAGCTGGATGAATTCATTCACTGGTTAAATGAAGCCATGGAAACAACAGAGAATTGGACTCCTCCTAAAGCAGAGACAGACAGCCTTAAACTGTACCTGGAGACGCACTTGGTAGGACAAGATTATACTATGATTACTATCTGTAATTGAAGTGTTCTGCTGTGCTTTTTACTTGATTATTATTTTTTGATTACTGGTGTGAATCTATATTTTAAAGTAAGATTTGCAGCATTGCAGTTTATTTTAATGAAAATACCAACAAATTATTTTCTGTATTTGAAATATGTACTGATAGCTTTGTAAAAATTAAATTAAGAGCCAGAATTACATTGCAGTTCAGAAATTATCTCCAAAACTGAAAGAAAATGGCGATAGCAAAAGGAGAAAAGATAATGTTTCTTCTGATCATTCTAGGATTTTTACTAGACTGTAACATTAGCAAAACTGCCACTAGCAAGGAACTCTTCCTCTCTCCCACACTTTTAACATAGTACAGAGTAATTTAAATAAAATATATGAAATAATTATTTCCATCATTTTACTTGATGTGCATTTTTGTTGTATTATTAATACAACTGTCACTAAGCTTGTTCTTGTGCAAAAAGCTAAATCATTGGGTGGAAGTAGCAAACACTTGGATGAATAATCTTCTGAATATATTGCAAGCTGGAATTACACATTGAGAAATATTTGGTAAACCTCATGAGACATTCACTGAGTTCTTCCAGTTTCTGGAAGAATTCTGTTTCTGGTTATGTGGAGGTGAAACAAAGACCTGAATTAAACCAAATATTAAGTTCTCAAAAGCAAAATTTTATGCTGCAGGTAGAAAACAGACATCAATATATGCTGTTCAATGGATAGGTGTCTTAATAGGTAAACTATACAGTAAAAAAAAAAAAAAAAAAGAAGAAAAAAAAAGAATGGAAAATTAAGCTAAGTAATTCCTTCTCTGCCAAAATCTTAGGTTCTTGCCGGTATGAATTGGAAGAAAACCCAGTGATAGCACTATTCTGAGCCAATGACTTAGACGCCCCAGCTAGATAAAACAGTACATTAGCTGAACCCACATCAGAGCATCAACCTGCAAAGCTCAGGCTCATTTCCAGTCTCTGATAATCTGATGGTGGAAAATTATTTGACAGTCCCAGGAAGTCACATGATGCATTACAGGAAAAAATGTCATTCTGCCCCTCCCGTAATACTGGAGTGACTGTTATTAATTAAATATACATTAACCACATATAAAATTAGAACCAAACTGAAAACTGTCTTTAGAATTTCAGCTATAAGAAAACTCTTTTGTGTCTTTTGTTCTTAAACATTTCTGTTGTAGTAGCACCTATAGGCAGCCACTAGACTAAGTGCCTGTTGTGCTAGTCTATTAAATGTAGTACGAAGACACTACATATTCACCTTACATTGCAGATTTTGGATTTTATGGCAGAGTTTGTTTTTTTGCCTTTTCTGCACACACTTGGTCCCATGATTCCCACTATGTTTACAGGTGCTCTGAAGACATAGAGATCAGGCCTCAGGAAAGGCATTGGTAATTTCAATTTGTTTTCTTCTTACTCTGCAACATGAAACTTTTGGAGAGATGAATTTTTGCAAGTAGAACTGCAATTTTCACTCTTGACTGGATAGAAAGAAACATATTCCAGGAACAGGGCAATCACCAGTCTGAGTCTCTGTCACAGTCAGTTTCTTTTTCTCCCTCTTCCATGGGGAGTAGCACAGTAGCTCTTTTGCAGACTTCCAAATTTGCCTTGTCCTTCTGTGGGAGGTGAGGCCAAACCCATCTATCAAACTGGAATGTGGAGTAGTAGCCCAGAGGCAACTCCTTCATTGCTAGAGGTAGTCAGAATTAATGAGTATGTGGGCACCTGTACAACTTCACTTTCCTCTGCAAGTACTTAGGCTCCCAGCTGTACTCTGTATATCTGCGTATCTTTGGGGCAAGAAGATCTTCGTATGTTTCAGGATTACTATGTTATGAAACAAGAAGATTGGTTTGTTGTTTTTTTTCCTTTACTACTGTGATGTAAAATGTCTAAAGAATAGTTCGGTTTCAATTTGATGATATTATAATTATTTTTGTGGCATATATAGCTAGTGAAAATATCATTGTACAACCTAAAAAAAGTAACTGTGACTTTTTAGATTTCAGAAAACTTGCTGTTGTGTTTGTTTCTACACAGTGAATTGAACTATTAAAATACAGAGCATTTTTATAGTGGGGAAGATAGTAATTTATATTAATTAGATTGTCAGCTTTTCAGTGTCATTTGTCTGTCAGAAATCCTAATCTGTGTTTAAACAGAAGTATATGAACTACAATTCGCATTAAGCTCAATGTTAAGATGTCCCTTGGTTCAGCATTATGAGACAATGGTGATTAAGGTCTCTGTGAGGGTACTTATACTGCTCATTTTCTTCTTTTGCCAGTCGGTGACATGCTGTTACTCGCCTAAGATTTGTTGAAGAGGGCTTTAGTACTTTACAGGTTTAGGTTCCAGACTTAGGGGTTCAGACACTAGTAGCAAACTAACCTGGAAAACAAAGAAAATGTATTGGTTCTTTTCTATATACTGCATCTGCACTGGCGAACCTTATAGCTATGATTCCTCACTGGTGCACATTTTCTGGTTGTAGAAGGAGTGAAAACTCTGTAGATTAGTATTTTTATTAGTAGAGGCAAGGCCTTAGCCTTTGGCACAAATTATCAATTTCACCACCTGTGATATTGTTTTCTTGGAAATATGTTTGTTGCAATAACAAAATTAGTGCCATAAAGTGAGAATATTTTGCATTCATGAATTAAACGTCTGCTGTCAAAATCTAAGGAAAGAAAATATGGGAGCAGGAAAACAGAAAAATGTACTTGTCCCCTTTCTCCTTATTGGCTGGGAAAAGTCTTGCACAGGACACAAGGACAAAGTTGTGAACATCCTCAAAATTTTTCAGTATGTAAAATTATTGACTCTTATTTTAGGGTCTCAGTGTAAATTGTTGATACAAGATTGAATTTTAAAGTCTTTCCTCACTCTAACTCGCTTTTTTACATCTTTGACATTTCCAGAAATGGTGTGGCACAAACACTTAAAGAGAGTGTATTTATATTAAGAAAACCCCCAAAACCCCACAAAAACACACCACAAGAAACCGACAACCTCAATTTATTAGAATCTTTGTATAAGGTAATGCTCACATGAGGAATCAAATCTCTTGAACAGGATGGCAATGCAAGTCTCTATTATAAGCATCCTTGCATGACATCAGCTTAAATTGGTAGAACTCCCCAAACTATTGTTCTAGTTAATTCTTATACTTGGTCTGACATGACTGTCCACGCAGGATGTTAATCAGCACTTTGAAGCATACAAATAGTGTATGTCTATTGCTCTTGGCCTAGCAAGAGCTACCTGGAGTCATCACTGTGACTGTCTGAAGGCCCCACCTGGACAGCTCCTGAAATAATTAGTGAAGCACTTCATTGTGAAAGGTGGAAGGCAGCCTCTCCTCAAGTTGGTCTGTTGTTCCCAATTAATCCATTATGTCGTCTGTGCAGAGACTAGCTGTGGAGTTCCTGGGCCATCCAGGGAATTGTCAACTAAGTGCGCTGTGTGTGCACACAGGCACAGCCCTGATACTCAAATACACCACAATTATAATTACTAACTGTAGGACAAATTGAAATTTCATTCTGAAATTACAGTTACAACTTAAACTCCATAGATTTTGCCATGATGAGTGACCATATGGTTTGGTAAAGAGTAAATTTCTTCTACAAATTGAAATGTAGTCTACATCTGGAATGTGCACCAAACAGACAATCTTCAGCTTGGAGGCAGTTTTCTTGCAAATTTTAAAATTCATTTCCCTGATTTTCTGAAAAAAGACATTGCTATATACTTCATTTTAGATAACACCAAAGCACAAAACAATCAATAAAAATACTCTGAGAGACCCCTGGAATAGTGACCGAAATTATTCTTTCAATTTTATGGGTCTTCACAACTGAGCAACATTGGTGAAAGTGATTTGGGCGTTGTGTGCTTCCCTTTCATATAGGAGAGCTGACATGGAGCTGCCACCACTTGGACTTCTGGCACCACTGCAGGCAGCCACCCAAGCCGACAGATGTTGAAAACACTCTCATATGTTTTTCATAAAATGGGCATTTTTCAGCAGAAATCTGCTTTGCCACAAAGGCCTCAGTCAGCCCCTACTAGAGAAAAAAGGGGGGCAGGATTTGAATTTTGTCAATGGTTAGGCTCAAATCACTTCCTAATGAAAAGATAGCTTCATTATCCTTACAAAAAGGAACTTCTGAAAATGGTTTCTAATTCACTTTATCTTTTGTAGCTCTTCTTTTCTGTTTTGCTGATTCTTGCCCATTGGCACCCAGATCAAAATCAGCTACTAGCAGACTCTAAGCATAGTCTTGGTGGTATGCAGATGAGTTCTCATCAGAAACAGTATCCTGAAGGTAGCTTGTGAGCTAAAAGCATCTGTCTAGATGGTACTGCTGTGCTGGTGAAACCAAACAGACTTTCTTACCAGCTTAACAAATAAGAATTCTCCATGTTACTTGTGACCATTTTAGTCTGCTAAAATAGACATTTTACTGCTCTTTCTCCCTGACCTGAAAAGATACATTGTTTTAGCACAGTAAAGAAGTAAGCTAGCAAATGGGGAAATGTGAAGAGCCATCAAGGAAAAGGTTTAGATGAAAGGCACTGGATATATTTGCTGAGGCCTGGGACTTTTAATTCTGTAGTCTCAGCTTTTCCCTTTGTTGTCAATACAGTAATCTGCTTTCTTGTTGCTGCACAACTCCTGGTTGTGCACCATAGTGTGGTGTCCTCTTAGGTCTTTTGGCCAAATCCATTTCTGTGTTTAGTGTCATACTTAGAGCTAGGTAATACAAGCCTTTTAAATTGAAACCTGCAAATTAAAAATAGCTTATTTGACGGAACTTTTTAAATCCTTGCATTTATTAGTGGATGTTGACAAACTGTTTTTCAGTGGAGATAAAATTAATTAAGGAAAGGTCGTCTTAGAAATTTGGAATTAGTAGTCAGGTATTTTTGTCCTAGCAATCTTGCTCTTCAGAATATCTTAAGGTTAAAATGCTGAAATCTTGAGTACAAGGAACAAGAGGGGAAGTAGGATGATAGATTTAGCATTTTTATTTCAAAACCAGCTAAAGAATTGCTAGAGGTTCCTAAGATGATGTACTTTCTTTTGAAGTGCCTGTTGCCTTTTGAGTAAGACCATGGCTGTGACCTGCTTACATTTAAGTTTGCAGTCTGGATGAGAGCAAATTGTATAATCACATAATCATAGAATGGTTTGAGTTGGAAGGGACCTTTAAAGGTCATTTAGTCCAACCATCCTGCAGTGAGCAGGGACATCTTTAACTAGAGCCCGGTCCAACCTGACCTTGAATTTTTCCAGGGATGGGGCATCTACCATCTCTCTGGACAACCTGTTCCAGTGTTTCACCACCCTCATTGTAAAAAATGTCTTCCTTATGTCTAGTCTGAAACTTTTAGTTTAAAATATTACCTCTTGTCCTGTTGCAACAGGCCTTGCTAAAAACTTTGTCCCCAGCTTTCTTATAAGCCCCCTTTAAGTACTGAAAGGCCACAATAAAGTCTTTCCGGAGCCCTCTCTTGTCCAGGCTGAACAACCCCAAGTCCCTCAGTCTTTCCTCATAAGAGGGGTGCTTCATTCTTCTGATCATTTTTTGTAGCCCTCCTCTGGACCTGCTCCAGCATGTCCATGCCTCTTCCGTGCTGAGGGCCCCAGAGCTGGATGCAGCACTCTAGGTGGGGGCTCAGCAGAGCTGAACAGGGGCAGAATCACCTCTCTCAACCTGCTGATCACGCTTCTTTTGATGCGGAACAGGATACGGTTAGCTTTCTGGGCTGTGAGCGCACATTGCTGGCTCATGTCCAGCATTTAATCTACTAGTACCCCCAGGTCCTTCTCTGCAGGGCTTCTGTCAGTGTTTCACTTTACTGTCATTGTAAATGTGGACATAAGTTATCCTTAGAAAAGATGGCAGCTGGTGGTTTCCTGTTTCTCCAGATAGCACAAAGGAGTTGTTGGTCACTCACAGAAAGAATGGAGGAAGATGGCCTCCTTGAAAATAATTGTTCACACCAGGGTTATTTATTTGTTGGCTTTTTTAGGCAAAAATATCTGTTCTATTTAGTTGAAACTAGAATAGCAAATACTGTTCTGTAGAAAGTACAAGTGGCTTGGATTGGATGGAGTCATTGCAGTACAAAGTGTGGTTTGGCTATGCTAAATGATCATTTCCATCAATGAGAATTTTTTTGGTTTTATTTCTAAAAAATTGTGTGATCCCTTTCTGTATTTTTAACCTCATTTTATTTGCAACTTTTATGCCACATTAAAGGGCTTTTTAGCCCAGAATTGTTCCATTATATTAACCTTCTCAGTCACCATATTTACTTTACATGCTACAGTCTTAAAAATATCATAGAGCAATTATCACTAGTATTTCAAAGCAAATTATACATGTTGATTCACACTAGCATTTACTTCTCTTCTGTATATGAAGTTTAGATGTCAACTCCATTCCAAAACTAAATTCTTCTTATGATATGGGAGTTTTGATAGTTTTATCTACAGAGAAATGAAGTAAGAATTTTCCTATGTCCAGTATAAATGTTTCTGGCCACATCATTGCTCAGCACTTTCTTAGCTGTAAATAGAAAATGCTTTCATACAGAAAATAGACTATTTCCCCGTTTAAGAAATTGTATTGGTGAAGTAATGATGCTTCTGTGATATCTCATGATAACTGATTGTCTGTTTGTAACAAGTCTGCTATGTCTGAAAAAAAAATCATTCTCATCTCCTTGGAAAATCTCGTTTTCTGAAAAATGTCAGTTTAGAGGAGTATTAAATACCTGTTCTTGTTGAAAATAAGGTTAAATACACATGCCTTGGGCTAATCTACTGGCTGTCTTTGTGGTAGTGGTGGTAACAGTAATTTTATTAAATGTATTAAAGCCTCTGAAATGGCAAAGTTATGTACTGTGCTTTTGCTGTTTGGGCATTTCCAATGTCCTTGTCAGCCAATTTAGATTTTTTTCTTCAAAATACACAATAGTGTCTGCAGGATGATGGTGCTGAAGAGTCTGAGCGCCATGGGTGGACTAATCTCTTGCTTTTCTAAGGACTTTGGTTTGAATCTGTTTAGCCTATTGTTACTTTGAATTTCTGAATCCTATGCTGTTATCTTGAAAGGTATTTTGGGTATGCATGGGTTCCTGAATGTATGCCCTTTTATATAGAGAGCAGTCTGCAGAACACACTAATCAGAGATACAGACTAAACCCAGCAGATTGCAAATGACACAGGCAAATAAAAGGACTTAATAGAAAGTAAGACATCAATCTTAAACAAAGAGAATGCATGTATATTGCCAGTTGTGACTATTATTCAGCTTTTTAAATATGTAAATTCAATAACTTCTATGTATTTTTTTCTGTTTCTTGAGTTTGAGATCATCAAGAGGAAATGTTGCTGTCATTTAATGCATTTGGCTGTACCTGGAGCCAGACAGCGTACAGTTGCTGACAGTGGGAAAAATAGAGGCTTCTAAACTGTTTGGACTGTTCTTTAGAATTTCAGCGACTTTTTTGGTGACTAAATAAGAGAAAAAATCAGGTATATAAGAGAAATCCAGGTATATAGTCTGCTAATCACAGTACTGTTGTCCTGACCAATAGAGAGATGCTGCGCTTGATCTAAAAATGTTTCCCATAAGGTCACGCAATGAGGAAGAGCTGACACATATCTTTTCTTTGTAAGAAGGAGTGGGCCATGTTTATGCTCCCAGCATCACAGAAGTAGGCGATCTGTTACTACTATGTTTGTTTTCAGTGAAGGAAGGACTTGTCCATTTACTGGCCCATGCTGTTACTACCAGCTGTTACCACACAGTCCCACTCAGGAGGTTTATTTTGTGCAAGCTTGTACCAAAAGAAGTGATGGCTTAGTAATTTTCCTAGAGACTGAATGGCTTGAATGCTATTAAGAGTACAACTTTTTTCTAAACTTGTCGTCCAAATTTGTAGATACCTAACCTTGCATAGGTACTTTTTACAGCCATGAAGAAAAAAAGGCTATTGCATTTACTTTTTTTTTTATTGGTTCACACCATCCCAGTACTCCTTTTCTTCTCTTTGTTACCACACCGAATTTACATAGTTGTGCATAGGAGGGGAACAGGATCCCGTCATGAAAGGTAGCACTGTTGGGCCTGCCTGTAACATATTAGTTAACTAGCTTCACAGGAGGCTGTCCCAGCATCTCTAGTTTTTAGAGCTGCAGCTCTCTCTGGACAGAGGAGGCATTAAACCAGAGGCAAAGAATATTAGAACATCACCCTAAAGTAGCTCTGCTGCTTCTAATGAAGGAGAAGGGAAAATTGTAACGTCCAAAATCTAAACTCCATCATTTGTGAGGATTTTGAAGTCTTTTGATCTAAGTGTATGGAAATCTAGTGTATGAACAAGTTTAATGTGTGTCTCAAGAACAATGATATTGCTCTGTTGTTTTTTTTGTTTGTTTGTTTGTTTGTTTTTTAAAAATAATTCATGATCTTTGAGATTTGAAAAAACCAGAATTTTATTTTCACCAATATCCAGGATACTTTTAAGCTAATATTTATTGCTTTGGAGGAGGGAACGATGAGATCCTTAAAGCATAGTGTTCTTTTACATGCAAGAATATAGAGGGTGGTATATTCCTCTGGGTATGTATGAAATATCTGATGTAGTTTTGTTAGAAAACAAGGCCAAACGCTGTCATGAAGCACATTAAAACCCAGATTGTTCAGACTTTGGGAAAGGTTTAAATTCATTTGCACTTGTGGATGAAGCTGAACAAAGCAGGGTAATGACTTGGCAGTGTTACAGTGTTCATCCCCTCTCAAGTCTCACCACTCATAACAGTAAAACTCTTGGGTGCTGAGGTATCCCAAAACACAGATACTGTAAGTCTGAGTGGCGAAAGTTAGGCATTCCGCTGGGTCCACTGTGTGCCTGGCCTGCAGAAGAAATTGTTTGCATGCAGGGGATTCAGTGCCTGTAATGATATAATGGAATCAAACTGCCATTATAAAATGTTCTGTACTAACTTGATCAGGAAATTTCAGTAAAAAGTATTTCATGTAGTTCTGACTTAGAAGCTTTATAGCAATTGCCAAATAATCTCTCTTTGAATGACAACTTGGTTACTCTCTTTACACTAATTTATCATTGTAAGATTTTGCAAAACTTTAAAAATTTGATTTTAAAGTTATGATTATTTTATTAATGAATTGCATAATGCTTTGTGTAGAAACTCTGTTAACTGTGATTTTTATGTCTTAATATATATGCTATTGCCTGAAATTTTAGTATGCTGGCATGATCAATATAGATGTAGTCTGTAATTTGTTTTTGAAAGTGAAATGAAATCTATTCTTAAAAAATTCTGAGACTAAAAAGAATATAATGCTGGGATCTCAGAGAACAAACAAGCACACTTTCAACAACATTTAAACTATATTTGCTTTTACTTATCTGCCAAGAGTTAGTTCACTCCCATGGGTTCTGTGCTATGTCTCTCAAAGGCATAATATTCACACTTTAAGTACTAGAAGTGATGGCATTGCTGACTGTGTTTTGGTGTTTGCAATGCCAAAGATTTCAGCAGAATTACTGAAAAATCAGGACATGAATGGAGGTCTTCACTGGTAAATGTTTTGCATTGCACCTCCTATGGTATTTGGGTTTTTTTGTTTCCTAATTCTACAGATGAATTGGGTTAATAATTTGGAATCTCAGTTTGTTAGGTATATTTTGCTAAGAAGGCATAAATTGCATTAAACCTTATATCTGTACATATATAAAAAGCAAATTACATCTCATTCATATTCCCCTGAAATTTTAACAGAACTAAAATCTTTCAAGGATTTTTCTAAAACTACATACTGTTATTTAGTGTCAGTGAGTGCTTTTTGGTCTGTAAGTTAGTAAATTTATTTTTAAATTTTATATCTATATCTATCTATATCTATATCCACCCCTCCCCACCAGTAACTCCATATTTGCCAAGGCTGCTGTGCCCCATTAATTTATCTTTGGATTGGAAAGTTCTTTTCTCTTGGTTGGCTTTTTTTTGCATGTAGTAGGACAATACTACTTAGGCATATTTTGGTGAAATATCTTTCCGGCATGTTGGGTCTCTCCAGATGGAAGAAGTATACCTAGAAATGTGTAAGATCAGCTAGACAAATGTCATCTTGAAAGAAAAAGGAGTCAGAAGACTGTGACTTCTGGGGATTATTTTCTGAGTATGTCAGGAAGACAAGACGTGATCAAGGACAGTTACATATGGTGGACTGGATGTGCAGTTCTCCGTGCTTATGACAATTTAACAATTGTTTCACTGTATAGCCATTTTGCCCCTGTGCTTTCTTGCCCATGTTCTTCCATTCCTCATCCCTTGATAATGAACAGAGATTCAATTTAGGAAGCCTCACGTAAACATTTTTATGAATGTACTATGCTTAGACAAAAGCAGAGAGAAATTTCTGTAGTGAAACACAAAAAAGAAATCAGAGTTGGCAGCAGGAGAATTTACGTGAGTTTGTGTTGTGGTTTAACCCTTGCTGGTGATGAAGTACCACGCAGCTGCTCGCGCACTCCCCCCACCCTGGTGTGATGGGAAGGAGAATTGGAAAAAGGTAAAAGCTATGGGTTGAGATAAGATTTTAATAATTAAATAGAGTAAAACACAACAACAGCAACAACAACATAATAGTAGATAATGAAAAGGGAGATAAAAAAAAAAAAAGAGGCAGAGGAACAAAACCCAAGAAAAACAAGTGATGCACAATGTAATTGCTTACTACCTGCTGAATGATGCCCATCCAGTCCCCAAGCAGCAACTGACCTCTCCCAGCCAGCTCCTGCCAGTTTGTATATTGAGCATGACGTTCCATGGTACGGAATATCCCTTTGGCTAGTTCGGGTCAGCTGTCCTGGCCATGCTCCCTCTTGCCTTTTTGTGCACCTGCTCACTGGCAGAGCATGGGAAACTGAAAAGTCCTTGACTTAGGGTAAGCACCACTTGGCAACAACTAAAACATCAGTGTGTGATCAACATCATTCTCATACTAAATCCAAACCACTGCACTGTACCAGCTACTAGGAAGAAAATTAACTCTATCCCAGCTGAAACCAGGACAGTTTGAAATTGGAAGCATCTGCAAAAATAGCCTCTCTGCCTTCTAAACTAAATCTGCAAAAAGGGCTTCCTGGAGAGTTGGGCTAGCTATACTTTTTTCTCAACGTCTAAAATTAGGCATTCAAAACTTGGCTAAATTCTGAAGAGATGAAAAACACCATGAGAAATGAGAAACAGAAACTGGGAAACCTAAAGTATTTACTGTGAAGAAGATTGTGCTATTCATGGTTAGGAGGTAACAAAGGGAAAAGACATTGATTGCCTAGTACTGGAATGGCAGAAGCTGTGATGGAGAAGAAAGGGGTGAGGTGGTTTTACAAAAGTGTGAATTACTGTAGGACTTCTGGGGTAGAGCCTTCCCCACTGTATTTAGATTTTTTGGCCTGTCACAAATTCGATGGTATGCGAAAGACCTAGGCTGCTCTCTGTCCTTGTATTATAGTTCTTACTCTTACAATTTTATCTATTTAAAGGTCTCAAGGGATCAGGGCTTTCACTATTTCCCTTAGGAGATTATTACACAATCTAATAGATCTGACTTTTTCTTAATTTAATTCCATTAGTCCCATCTACTAGACCCTCTGATACTGTACTATGCTAATAAGTCTTCTTTCTGCTTGGTGTTCAGATTCATAGAATATAAGTAGCTGATAATGGCCCTTAATCATCATTTAGTCAGTCTTGTTTATTTCTTATAAACTTCTACCATTTCCACCTTTAAACATATTCCGTTTGCTCTTCACTAAACTCCCACCAGTCTGTGTGTTCACAAATATGCTGGGTCCTCCCAGGCAAAATGTATATTCAGATCAAGTGAAAGGTGGAGAATGCATATCGGTGATTGGAAGGTAAAATCATTCCTGGGTTTGCTATAATTATCTCGTTACTAAGCATTTTGAACTCAGAATGTTCAGTTAATACTATGTTTAAATGAATGATAAACTTACAAAAAGAAATTGTCTGAGCAGTCAAACCACCTTACATCTGATCTACATCTACAGTGGCACAATGCCAGCATAAGATGATGATTGTGGGATTTCAGTAGTGAGGTTCCCAGATCAGTTTTATGTCAATTTTAAAGGCATTTTAGATTATAATCTGATATTGTGAATCAACATAGATAGTGATACTGTTATTTTGCCCAGTTTTATCTGCCTACAGATGCCAATGGAAGGAATTACCCCCAGAGAAACCCAACAAATTAATCTTTTAAAGCTTTCTCATTGTTGCAGGGAGTAGAAGATGACATCTTTCCACTAGCTATCCAATTTTAAAAAGTATCTACCAGCTCCCATCAGTTACAGAAGGAAATACTGTGTGGTTCATCTAAGGAAAATGATGATCATATTCTATTAGGCATTAGAAATTTGCTTAGCAGTTGGTGATAATTGGCCCCTTGGCCATCGCTGCTGTAGGGAGGTTATGTTCTCCGTCTTAGGGAAAGAAGAAAAAGATCCTTAGTGGGTGCTGCAGCTTCAGAAGTGGATTCACCATGTTCTCCTTAGAAAGCAAAGGTAGAATGTCTGCTGTTGTGGTAAAAATAAACCTTGACTATGGAGCTTCGTAAAGCATTTCCATGGTGTTTGTGTTCTGTTTAATAGGTGGAGTGTTACTCAGAAATACAGCTTAAAAAAAAGAAGAAATTAAAAAATTCTTTATACTCACCTAGGTTTTATAGAAAATGTGATCAAAGGAGACATTTACTGGAACCATTTCACATGTAACATTTAATGCCCAGGAAAACATATCCTACTGACTTCTAATAGTGAGTAAGCTTTATATCTCTGATGAAAAATGTAAGGCTTTCCTAAGCAAGATATTCACCAATTGTTAAAAACTCAAATAGTTTGATGATCTATTTGTAGATCTGTGAAATGCACTATTTCATAGAAGATAGGATCTTTTTCCATGTACAAATTGCATATGAATACCCATTTTATATAACCATTGACCCATTAATTATGTATTTATTATTATGTCATTAGAATGCTAAATATATGACCATTTCCTTGTTAACATAAGGGCAGCTTTCACAGTAGTTATTTTTTTGATTTACTGAACGTCATTGTTAGGTAGTGTTCAGGAGTGTGAAAGTACCATATTATTACATGGCTTATTAGGTTATTAACTCGAGTATGTTGAGAGTAGACAGTGACCAGACAGAGACTTTCTGTGTGGTCAGAACTCCTCAAGGAAAAAAAAACAAACACCAAAAAACCAAACCAAACCAAAACAAAAACAACAACAACAAAAAAAACAACCAAAAACCCCACCCAAAACCCGCTATCTTTGCATAACCAAAAGTTGAATTCAGTACTTTATATCTTGGTATTTTGTCATAGCAAGCTATTGGGAGGTAACTGTGCCAGGACCAACATAGTTGCAAAAGTATATTAAGAATATCAGAACAAATTTTCAGGATCTGTTTCAAGTAATATTCCCTTTAAGAAAAATGTAATATGATAATTAAAAAAAAAACCAACATTTTTTTTTTCTTGGAGATTATTGGTATATGGCATGTATTTAGTAAATAAGTGAAACACATTTGTTGCTCCATTTTCTTGGAACTTTACTGTGAGTTGAAACTGTCTACCTATCCAAAACACAGCATGGCTGGTAATATTTGCAGGAGTTTGGTTACCCTTCCAGGATTGTCTCAGTGAAAGAATCACATGTCTTTTCTACCAGAAACTGTACCCATCACTCTAAATTTCACAATTTAATTCTATCTGTCACAGAAGGTGTTGTAATTAAATGTGCTACATTATTAGCAAAAACATACATTCAACTGTACCTAAATATAGAAGTCCCTACTTTAGTAATACTGTGGTTTTCTTGAAAAATGCAAATGACTATAGGAAATTTTAAATTAAGCTTTCTATTTAAAATTCTAAAATCATAGCTCACTTAAAGTTGAATTGTCTAAACCATTGCTCTAAAAATAAATACCCTAGAAGTGGTGATATTTTTCTCAAAGGTATTCAAACACATAAAAAAATGAACCTCAAGAAAATTAGGTCTCAGGGGTAGCCCAGTACTCCACACACACTAATAGTATGATTGACTGAGATAATTAAAATATTTATTTTAGTACATTACCTTCATCTGGCAGTAGTTGTAATCTGCTGTGTCATTTAAAGTAATCTATATTAACATATACATTTTAGGTTCACATGATACTTAGTTGCTTATTTGTGTTTCAGAGATGCAAAGTACTCTAGAAATCATTAGTCGGACACATCATGACTTAAATAAAATACATGCTTACACAAAGTCTGTGTGCCTCTGGAAACAAAAATACTCAATATTTGACTTCCCTTACTGCAGATATGAAGAGGTCAAGACCCAAGTTGTGCTTTATCACATTACAAAGATTTGTTAAGAACAGAGGGTTGCGAAACAGTGAAAGATTGTATATCAGAGCTCAATATGTACATACTGTAGGATAGCTACTCAGTAGAAGTTTCCTAAATATAAGTATCTACAGCTGTAAAATATATCCTCAGGGGAACTTCAAATAAATATTTTTTCAAATATTTTTTCTCATCCCCAGTTGCACAGGCGAATAAGATGAGAGGGCGAGATTATAATATGTTGGAAAAGTACTCTTATTTTTAGTGTGTTCAGAGCCCAGTATAGATCAGGAGGTGCCTTTTTCCCCATGGAGGTTCTTGCAGTATTGTTGCCCTATGAATCAATCAGTTTGCTAAGTGTCAGGGGACAGCTTCATTTTGTGAAGGCTGAGCTCCTTGGCCCCGTGCAGCCAACAGAAGATAGCACTCCTGGGGCTTTGTACTTACAGTTTTGGAGTCTTTATTCCTGTTTATTTACAGTTCTGTAGCTTTAACAGAACTGCATGATTCCTGCCTCACTTTTCCTTTCTTGCTAAATAAGAACAGTTGATATTTATATATAGATGCATGGTGACTGGGAAAAGTGCAGAGAACTTCATAAGGATGTTTTGCTTCTTGCAGCTTGTAAACTACATTATATACACTGTAGTGCTAGGGATGACATTAATGTGTTGTTTAAAAAGCTGCTGTCAGGCCAATGCACATGCATTTTCCATAATGTATATGTGCTCATGTGTGATATTTAGACTGCTCCATAGCTGCAAATGTGTCTGGTAAAATGGCTTTGATTAATTGACTACCCTCCTCTTCTCCTTTCCTCTCCTCAAATGCAAAGGCTCCATTCATTATCAGGGAAGATCAGAGGAGGAGGGGAGCAGAGTTCCTGGGTCGCACGCTGTTAGAGTTACAATTTTCCAGATGCCATAAGTAAACAGTAGGGAACGGGAAATATCTGGGATGGGAGAGGACCTCTATGTTTGAAGTTCCTCCTTCATTCTAAATATTTCACCTGATTTTATTTTTAGCTGTGCAAATTTGCATCTCTCCATTGTATAAACATGTAATACTTGTTACATCTTCAACTCTTCCTTTTTCATGTGTCACGTTATCAGCCCTGCGGTATGAGGAACCATGAACACCGATGCCCTGATTGAGGGCTATTCTTTCCAGCGTTCCTTGTCCATTTGTTTCTTTTTCTTATGAAATTACCACCTGTAAGGAATTATACATACATATATAATTCTAAAGCCAAAACTCACATTTCACCTACATCAACTGACAATTTCCTTTTCTTCTGTTGGTATTTAAACTTACATGAGTGGTTCCCTTCTTTTAGTGTGTGCTGGTTTTGGCTGGGATAGAGTTAATATTCCTCACAGTAGCTAGCATGGGGCTGTGTTTTAGGTTTTTGCTGAAAGCAGTGTTGATAACACAGGGGTGTTTTCGTTAATGCTGAGCAGCGCTCACACAGAGCCAAGGCTTCTTCTGCTCCTCACCCCACCCCACCAGCAAGGGGCTGGCAGGGCACAAGGAGCTGGGAGGGGGCACAGCTGGGACGGCTGGCCCCAACTGACCGAAGGGACATTCCACACCATATGGCATCATGCTCAGCATATGAAGCTGGGTGAATAAGAAGGAAGGGGGGGAATGTTCAGAGTGATGGTGTTTGTCTTCCCAAATAACTGTTGAGTGATGGAGCCCGGCTTTCCTGGAGGTGGCTGAACACCTGCCTGCCGATGGGAGGTGGTGAATGAATTCCTTCTTTTGCTTTACTTGTGTGTCTGGCTTTTGCTTTCCCTATTACACTGTCTTTATCTCAACTCACGAGTTTTCTCATTTTTACTCTTCTGCTTCTCTCCCCCATCCTGCCCGGGGGGAAATGAGTGAGTGGCTGCATGGGGCTTAGTCTCTGGCTAGGGTTAAACCACAACGTGGCGGCTCTGTGCTGTTAAGAGTTTATTTCTGCTAAATTTCATGTATGTTCACAGTATTTGTGCCACACATGATTTAGCCTTAAAATCAGAATTTTGCACAAGGAGAATATTGCTAGTCAAATCCCAGAAGTTTGGCCCCATCTTTATTCATCATATTTTGCTTCTTCAGTTTAACATTATTACTGGTTAATAGGTGCACCTGAAAATCAAGCTGTATTGTAGTATCTGGTGCGTTATGTTAAATGAATCTTTTCTAGGACACCAAGCCTCTTTTTTTTTCCCTAATGAAAAAGAATACCTCATCTTTTCCAATTTTCCTATCAAACACATCCACATCATCTCGAGACACTGCCACATCCAGCTGCATCTATACTCAACTTCAATTATATGAAATTACACAACCTACTCTCAGGTCCTTTAGGTTCTCTTTTGCTGTGTGAGGCACACGCATAGTGCATTTCCTGTGAAGTGCATGATTACAAACTATTCAGTACAAGCCTGTTTTAAGTAAACAGAAAATTAAATATTGTCAATGCTTGTTCAGACATGCTCTTACGAAGGAAAAAGAACTTCTAGATTTGAGTTCATAAAACTCTAGATTTAAGAAAGGGCCAGACGTAAACTAGGCATCCTTTCTCCTTCTTAACTTCTCTCGGGGCTGCCCCAGTTGTTCAACAGCTGGTACGAAACAATGTATTCAGATGCCCATCCAAGGAAAATTGGACTAGGCAAAATGCTGAAGGTAGCAAAATTCTTGTTTATTGCTCTATTTGAATGGAGAATTCTTAAAAATATTCTGTCACTAAGTGTGAGGTACACTGTTGCCTGAGACTCTTAGTCTGCCTGAGCAAGATGCCTCTTTCAACCATGACAAATACAGTAAAAGAACATCACTTTTTTACAGTTCAGGCAATATTATTTTCTGCTACACCAATCAGCCTGACTACAGAAGTTAGGAAAGAAAGGAAATGGTTGCTTCCCTAAGAAATGAAGGCTTTTGAGTATTTTGTGGTGGCTGCTACTTCAGTACTAACATAGTCACTAGTATTTGGAGACATTTTATAAATAAGTTTTATAAAACCCAGAAGCTGCGAATGTACTCTTGCAGTCTCCTTTCATCTCTTTCATCATCTACTTAACTCATTCCCAAGAGAAGGCAAAACAGTTTTCTTCCAAGGGGTCAAATATTGTTTTCATTCATTCCATAGACATTTCAAAGGGAACAAGAGTTGCGTGTGTGTGTGTGTGTTCAGGGCTGCACATGGTTTATGATTAAATACAGCAAGTACCCCTTTCTTTATTGTATTGTGTTTCTCTTTCTTACACACAAGTACGAGTGAGAAGCTCTGGCAAATAATTCACAAATTTATCCAAGTTATTGGTAGTGTATGAAATGGCATAACATATAGTACTGGATCATGTTTCCAGTTCCTTTCTTTATCACTAGATTTTAATGCAATTTGTAAAAATAAAAATTAAATTAAAAAAAGAAACAAAATATTTTAATCACTGTTAAAGCGGAGATCCTTTGTAAACTAGTAAAAATATTCGTGAAAAAAGGATGAAAAATACTTGCTTTGCAAATTAAGAATGCAGAGATCTAAAGCAGTCTGATTTGTTCTTTGAAAACGGATACGAGAGAAACTCAGAAACACAATATTAATAGTTTTGTATGAGTGCGCATAAGGCCAATATATTCAATGCTGTAATTTTTTATGGTTTCATAAATAGTGCTATCACCAACATTTCAAAGAAATCTGAAAAATACAGAGCTCATATGTGGTAGCATAAATTTAGTGTATTTTATAGAACACTGTTACTCCAGATATAGCCTACGGGTTGTGACTTTTCATAAAACCTAATGAATTTCTAGATTTGTCAGCTGTTTCAACACAGATGCACTTTGCTGATCTAATGGAAACATTTTGAGCCCAGATCCAAAATATCAATAGCTTTTAGTATCGCAAATTAGTTTGGCTATTGGGTAAATAGGGATGTGGTTCTTGATAAAAAGCAGCAAGTAATTTTGTACGTGTGTTTTATGATAACTGCCTCTCCAATGTCTGATACTGAGATTTTTCCTCTTTTTTTTTCTTCTCTTTTTTTTGCAGAGTTTTAAGTTGAATGTAGATAGCCACTGTGCTTTAAAAGAAGCAGTGGTAGAAGAGGGACGTCAACTTCTTGAGCTTATTGTATCTCACAAATCAGGTAAATCCTTCTGAAATATTGCAAGTCTTTATGTCTCCAGACTATTAAAGAATGAAGAAGCATTGCTGTAAATTACTGCATATATTCACTTCCTTATGTATTATTAATATTTACATTATCAGATTGACCTTCAAGATTTATAAATGTTTCATATACTGCATACAATGCAGTGATACTTATAAAATGAAATACTGCCTGCAAATAGTCTGTTCATTTTATTTTGGTCTTGCTGCTCAGCTGAGTTTCAATTGAAATCACATCACTGAAAACTTCACACTGACACATTCTTTGATGTAGGTGCTATGGAAATAACATTAAGATAATGAATTAGGATTTCAAATATATATATATTTTTACATACTCTGCATGGATAATTGCATTGGTAAAGCTTTATTTTGCCACTTAAACTAATTCTTACATTGATTTTAATATATTTATGAGGAATAAATTAAAAATACCTTTTTCCCTTGGTTAGGCTTGTCTTCTGCAGAGGCCTTAAATCGAGAGGAGGAGGAGAGATATGCTTATTTCCCTATCTCTATCCCCACCACCCCCTATATTTTTAGGTGTTTGTGTGACTTGTATGATAGTAGGGTTTTAATCAGCATATACTGATAGGGAATGTCATCTTAATTTTGGCCTATTTGACATGCTTTTCGTCCTGGTTGAAGTTATCCTTTGGTCTACTGTTTTCTGCTCATGTGCTTCTATTGTTTCTGATCATGTGCCTCTTTCACATTGTGCCTCTATTGTTTCACAGCATCAGACATCTGTGTAATGTGAAAGCTATAGGAAATTAGTGACTTCTATGTATAGTTCCAAAAAGGTATAGAAACCATAACAGAGAAGGGTAGTGCATGTCATCATATACTTAGGAAACGATAATGTGTAAACTGCAGATAATATTTACAAAAAATGTATTCTGAAGATTCTGAAATGTTTTGAAATAAAGACTAGATATTAGAGGTTCAGACTACCAGAGCATTCCCTACTGCATAGGAATCACAGTTTATGTGGGATTTTCCTTTTCTTGAAATCATCAGCTGAAACATAATCAGAATTTAACCTGATGGCCAAAAGAAATGTTTTTACCATATAGCACTGTTGTGCAGTATGAACAAAGGTAATGCTTGAATTTATTGCTGAGAAAATACATTAAAATCCGTGGTGCAATTATTCTTTTAAATATCCTGCTAATTCTTTGAATAAAGAATAATATTTAAAGATGCAGTTGAGTTTACAGCTTTAACTCTTTTCCCCTTCATTGTGGAGAAGGACTGAAGGACATGCTGCAGATGATTGCAAGTCAATGGAAGGAACTACAGAGGCAAATCAAACGGCAACACAGCTGGATTCTTAGGGCTCTGGATATCATCAAAGCAGAGATACTGGCTACTGATGTGTCTGTAGAGAATGAGGAAGGGACTGGGAGCCCTAAGGTAAGTGGCTTGAAGTTTGCCTTATTTCCTCTTATTTCTGTCTTCTTTTGAACTAGGCACCACTGAAGTTTTCTTTCTTTTCATTTCTACTGGGTAAACTTTTTTTTAATAAACAAAATGAAATGCCTTACTCTGAAACAATAAAAAATCTTAGAACTTTCAAGTTTTCCAGGAAGACCTGTCTCACTGTGTGTGTAGAGGGGCATGGGGGGGAACATAAAACATTTAGTAAACAAAACATAAAGCATCTTTAACATGAATAATCAGAATGGTTTTAAATTGTTTTGTTGCAACTATAAATCACTATAATCAGTGCAATCACTCAGCTCTGACATCCATTAGCCGCTTGGTTACAGCAAATTAACAAAGAAGAGAGAAAGTGATTCATTATCTCATTCCTGTTAATGACTATCAGATGCATTGCTTAATTAGGGGATGGCCATTGTAGTGGGAAGAAGGTCATATGCCTTTTCACAAATCTTTTTGCTCTGAGTTTAAGTCCTCTGTAATAGTGCATGTGTTAAATACAACAAGTACTTTAAGAATAAGGTAGTGACACCTATCATAATTGTGTGGGTATTAATTATTAAAGGGGGCTTTAGTACTTACCAGTTGCCAAACTTAATATTTGTAAGAGAATTTTGAATACAAAACATGCTTATTCAAATTGGTGCAAGTAGTGTGGGGACACTACACACAATAGGAACTACTGGCAGAGGATCCATGACCTTTCATTATCATCAGTAGTAAGCAAAGGTGGTTGGGGGAAGGTGCATTGGAGAAGTGCTGATTTTTCCAATGCATTCTAAGCAAAGAATATGCAGCAGAACAATCCAATAACGTAATGTCTTGGCATGTAGCAGGCTCAGATTTGTAGACAAATTCACAATTCCGATTTCTAGAAATAACAGAGATGTTTGTGCTGAATAGATTTTCAAATTCTGATACTAGACAATTCTTTGCATTTGTCTTTAGTGCTTCCTAGTGAACTAGTTTGTAGAGTGACTTGTCTAGGATTACATGAAATGTTCTGGTGTTTTCTTATAATAATTCTACATAGCAAGAATGTTCCTAGAGATGGTGGAGGAAGAGCCAAGGATAACAATGAAACAAAAATTCAGGAAAAGACATGTATGCAGGAGACACAACTTGAACTGATAGTCCTCATCACATGCGTGGTGGAAGGTGCTGCTGTGGCACGCAGCTCTTTAGAAAGGAGGTAGTGGAGCAACACTTGGTTTCATAGTTAGGTCTGTTAAAGTAAACAGAATAGCTCAAAGCTCAGGTTCTACCCCACCAATAGTATGACCACACTGAATAGCTTGACGCATCTATAGCCAAAAGTCTAACCACATAAAACTGGTCTAAAATTCAGCTGGATTTTGCTGTGGAAATCATGGAATCCCTAGCTTGGAGTAATTATATTCAAATATTTGCTTCAAAAGGGAGAAATGGAGGCATGTTTTATGTTGCAGTAACTTTTTCATAGAGATAGGTGGTAGGTCCTTGCCCCGTGCTTTTCATCATAGAGATAGGAGCCTGAAGCAATGCTTTTTTTGTGCCTACAGTTAAATAAAAACGCAAATAGACCAAAAAAAAAATAGACCAAACAAGAAGTATTTTCAGGTTAATTCATTAATTAAATCACATCCCTGTATGATTCTTATAAATACGGGCAATAGTGCAGTCAAATGCCATCTACCTCTTCATGCTGAAAGATTAAGTAATGTTAAAATACAGTTGGTAATATAACTGTAGGTTTCAGTTTGCATTTATTTGAAAAGCCAAAAGGAACCTGAGAAGTATAATAGAAAATCTAAAGATTATATCTAGAGGGTATTTTTCTTTTTGCCTTGTTTGAGAAGCTACAGGAACAGTGCTGGTGTTAGAAATCTGTAAAGAAATAGGAAAAGAAGAAATTTCAAAGACCCTAGGAAACTTTTCCCTTAGGACTTTCTAAACATGTTTTCATAGTGCTACAGCATCTTTTATGCAAGCAATGGAGAGTGGAAGGGAGAGAAGGACATTCTGCACTCTAGAAATACATTGTCAACATTTGTATTCAAGAATTCAGATTTTGCTTATGAAATTTTTCATTTTATTGTATATGAATCTCGTAGTGGTTCCTAGTGATTGCTGTAGAAGACTCAAGGGATTTCAAATATTTCTCTTGCCTAAGCTTTTCTAAGGTATTGCATTCTCTGTACAATCTTAGAAAAACAATTAGGTCTCCTCTTTAAGTATTTACTATAACTGTTATTCAGTCATTTTTATAAAGAAACAAATGATGACTGTATTCAGCTTAAATTGAAGGATATAAGGTTTTGCCTTCTTACCCCATTGAGAAATACCTTTAAAAATAAATGTCAGAATTGCCATGATACATTCCAACAAGTACTGATCTAACATTATGAGTAGTAAACATGACATACAATACATATGACTTCCTTTCAGAATCTTAAGACACTTAGCTAACAGTAGGGGTTTTCTCCCTGTGGAAATAGTAAGTAATATTCTAAAATATCCGGAAAATAGGATGAATGTTTGCATATGTGTATGTATCTTGTGTTTTTTCACCTTCTGGAGATGTCTGAGACCACTTGTTTTGTAACAAACTCTATAATTGGGCCACTTCTCCATCAGGAAAGGCCTACTGGAACAGTATTGCTTTCAATGAACAGTGAAGAGTGGTATTGAAAAATAAAAAGATGAACTTTCTTATCTAGTGGCTGTGTTATTGCCTGAGTATTACCCTGATCTATTTAAATCATTGTTTGGTGGAAAAGTTCTGAAGACCCCGTAAGTTAAGTGTTTAACTTATGCCCATGGCAGACATTCTCCTTCATTGAAACTTGTATGGAATACTATTCTTAGGGTCACCTGTAAGTTTTACTCCCAACATGCTTTTGGACAGTTGGTTCATTACTACAGTTTTTGGATCTGGATATTTTTGTTCTGCAAGTAAATGTTTGAAGTAAGTTTTGTTTTTTATGTAACAGTTCAGAGCAAAACATCAGAATGTAAAGGCTGGTAGGTTAAAAGGATAGCGCTGTACTTTAGAAATATATATGTAGTCTGTACTTCTGGACATGTTCCTTTCCAGAATAACTGCTGTATTACTGGAAAATATTTCTGCTTTTCCATTCCAGCTTCAGAGAAACAAGCATGAAACTGTTTAAGGCATTGGGCCTAATGCTTAGAACATTGAAATCTGACTTTGTTGTCTCAGGTGAAAAGCACTCTTGGGAAGATTGTCATAACTCTCTGATAGACTTGTCTGTCAGTGGGTTATTGATAGAAACAGTAAGGATTTAAAGAATATTAGAAGGAGAGGTGAAAATAACAAAGTAAACCTAAATCACAGAAATAATAGATGGCTCAGGATAACAGAGTTCAAAGTGGTTAAAAAAGCCTTTGTATAAAGGGAAAAAGAAAACCAGTCTATTTTCCTCTTGATGTGTAATTAAGCATCCCACACGTCAAGGATCATCTCCCACTCAATTGCACATAATTTTACAGTTTTACAGCCATTCTAAATAAATGGTCTTCAGTACATAGAAAAGTGATTTTCATGAAAAAAAATAAAACTTGGTGAAGCTGTTTAATATCTACCTCAGTTTGAGATTCTGGGAGCACTCCTTGACAGACAGTTTTATAGTGGCACTGGTCTCAGACCTAACTCGTGGACTTAGCACTGCAGTCCAGAACAATTGCATCCTGTTTGACATTTTAATATGAGGATGAATCTGTGAAATGGACAAGACAGACCAAAGGTTAGAGAATGGTAACAGTCCGTCCTTTATTACTTCAGACTTGTAATGTCCTGGCCATCATATCATGCTGCTACGACTACAACATTTAGATTAATATGTTGATACAAAAGGAATATACAAATGAAGTGTTTTGGCATCTTTGTGATCAGTGCAGAAAAATATCATATTTGTGAGTCGACATTTTGCTTTTTCTCAGTGTCTTTTATCAGCTCTAGATTTCTAATCTGCAGACATCAGTATGATGCATGTGCTGTAATATAAAAGCCAACACACTGGTATTTCTTCTGATGTCTTCCATTATTTAAAAACAGGCAAAGTCTGTATTGGGACAGTCTTAAATATTGTCAACAGATAACAGAGAGTTAGTTGCATCTAGGCAGGAATAGCATATGCTAGAGGGATCATTTTACTTGGGTTGCTGGAGTTTCTTAAGTCACAGAAGAATTCTGAAACTTCACACCTCAAACTGAATTTATTTATTTTACAGTCTCTCTTTCTCTGTCTTCTACATGCACAAACTCAGTGTCAGACACATGCGTTCAATCCTACGTCTCATGTTCTTAATATTGTGGAATAAAATGTCAAATAAATAGCCATCACTTCGTCAGTAACAATTTGAAAAATAATAAAATGAAAATCAGACTTCCATCTCTGACATGGTACAGACATATGGAAAGGGAACCTCATCTGGTGGTACACATGCCATGCGGTTATCTCATGGCTTAATCAAGTCTTTTCTTGGAAAAGAAATGTACAAGGAAAGTTTGTGCTTTATTTTTTTTCTCTAATGTGTCCATAATGAGCCACATTCCCATCTAGACATGAGAGAGCTTTATGCTGTGAATACAACACCTTATAGATCAGACATTAAAGTTAAATTCCAACCACCTTTATCCAGGCTTACTTCCAGTATCAGTAATTACCATCTGCTGTCTTAATTCTTTGCAGTTTCAGCTGAATGTATTAGTCTCTTCTGTTCAGAACAACTGGATAGTGCTGGGCACAGTTAAATAGTTACTACTTTTCACTGGTGAATAAATTTCCTTATAATACCTTACAAAGTATTTACAAATTATTTCTGTGCTGAAAAGTATTACTGCAAGTCTGTAGCTCACCATTCGCTACTGCAAAAGGTGGTAATAGGGGAAGTGATTTCCTGTAATTAGAACAGAAGGTTTTGCTATGTTGCCATTGCGGCATAGTCTTAAATTGTTGAATATTTAAAATGCTGTCTGTACATAAATAGTATTATTGTGCCTAACAGCTGAACAGTTTAAAATCATACATGTGACATTTCAATTCTGAATCTTTTGTAACTTTGGAAGTCTTGACTAAAGATATTGTGATCTCACTCTTGAGTAGAAATGATGCTGTTAATTCTGCCCTACTCAGAAAAAAAATGCATTGACAGTTATTATTTTGCTTGGATTTAGGTATTTTAGTATGTGACATTACAGTATTCTTGATGTGTCAGCCTCTATGGTGGGGTTGGATGAGTTGGTCAAATGGATAGAAAGGGTAGTGGTATTTCCAAAATCCTTCTGTAAATTGATAGACAAAATTTTGGTTTTGTGAGGAATAAGCCTGTCTATTAGTGTTTTTACTGGAGCATGTGAAACACAACTGAGTTCTTTTTATATTAGTTGTTATCCAAATACGGGATTGAAAATGTCCATTAAGAATTTCCAAGCTAGTCAAAACAAGCTATGTTGGTGTAACAATGAAAAGAACCTAAGAAACAAGAAGGAATATTTGTGTCTTTTAGTGCAGCTAGACACTTCTGCTTCCTCAGTTTGCTAGTTTTTAATACCTTGCTTTATAAGTTAAGTATTTTTAATCTTACAGACATCACCTAGAATGTGCACAGACCTAGCCATCATTGTAACATAAAGTATCTTCAGGAAGGATTTGAGAGGTGAAACCATAATTTACACACCATTTTACAGTGGATGAATAAAAGGAAACAGAAGGGTGTTTTAGATTGTGTAGTAGCACAAGCCGGCATTGGTAAAAGGACAGCCTGCATATGGAAAATTGAATGGGACTGACTTATAGTGAGTCTTGTAGAAACAAGAAATACAGATAAATGGAATCTACTGAAGGGTATCAAAGATGTGATCATGACAACTGGGCAGAAAATCTTTTTTGAAAGTATTGTACTAGACTGAGAATTAGTTGGAAAATTTTACGTGAGAACTGTAGTATAGAGAGAAAGAAAACACAGAACTTTAGTACTTTTTAGTACCTTTCTGGTATGGGGGTTTTAATCGGCAAAATCTGTGCCTTGCCAAGGAAGTGCCTTTCTTTGTCACATTTCGAAGAACAATTTTCTTGAGATAAGCAGAAGCTTTCAAAAACCCATGCAAAGACAAGGTAGCCATGTAATCTTCTATGTATAGAAAGTTTCCTTTAAGTTTCTAAGTGAGTGCAATCTTAAATTTATAAATTCTATACAGAATAATATTCACAGAATGCCTCGGCTTCATCATAAAACTGCTAAGATTCTTCTGTCTTGTCTTTTGTGTCTATCCTAGAGTAAAGGAATTATGTAGTTGAACAAGTTCTTGCTTAGTTAAAAGGCTTTAAATGAGCAAGTAATTTTGGGGTGAAAGATTGTAAATTTCAAAGCTCATAAAAGTTGAATTTTTAGGATCATTAGACCAAGGTCTTTTTCACAAACATAGGCACAAGCAAACTGAACCTTAAAACCTTCCCTTTGTCAGCTCTTTTAGAAGGGCTTTCTCCCCACCACACCCTGAGCAGGTGTCTGAACTATTGTTCTTTTTCTGGAGGAAGAGTGTTATATTCCAGCTGGCTTTTCAGAAGGATTTACACAGCTGAGATCTTCCAGGAAAATGCTGTTAATCAAATCATGTCCTTGGTAGCCTCATCACGTTGTGCCCCTGTAAGCCTGCTGTGGACCGTGCCAGTGGGCTGCTTCACAGGAAAAGAGATGGTGTGGTTCTTTCCCACTGCCTTCCTCACCACTGGCTGGAAATCCACAGCCTGCACTACTGAGGCCACCTGGGATGAATCTCACCCATTGTTTTGGTGGGAGTATGTTGTGATAATAACTACATTTTTCAATGGCTGAAGTGCAGCATTATGCAGGTGTGCTTGTAAATGGATTAGTAACACTTTACCATTGCTTTTAGAAGTCATTTTTAGTTGATAGAAGAATTTAAAAGTTATGTATCTGGGAGAGCTGTATTTTGAAAATGTTTCTTTTGTTCAAATAATTGCAGATTTTTTTTTCTGTATGATTGAAAGCAAAAAAATTTGAGGTGCCCCAAAAAAGATTTAGGGCTCTTGAATGTACAGTCAGCTTCCACATGGTAGATTCACTGGTATTTACTGGAAGATGTTTCTCCCAAGTTGTTAACTGTATGACTTTTAGTGAGCAGGAGGAACAGTTTTGTGTTTAATTCAGAGCCCCGCTTCACGGAGAAAGGAATGAAACTAAGCAGACCGTGCTTGGACTGCAATAAGACAAATGAATACGAGCGCCATCCTCTTTCTTTCATTCTTTTCTTTCATGTTACATAAGCCCTCTTAAAACTTCTCTATATCACAACTTAACTAAATATCTTGCTAGTTTTCAATGATACTATGTCCCTGAAGTCTTAGTTAAGCAAACCTGGGTCCCATTTTAGTTCTCAGATTGTTTTCTCATATATCCATCAACCTCCTTGCATATTTGCTGCAAATTCTGTATGACAATATTGTTTTCATGGTATCTAAAATAATTTTGATACTCTTTAACAAGCCAGATTTCTAAAACAGTAGCAAAGCTCCTCATTTTTTTCCAGTGAATCTAAAAGTAACCTTATCTTTGGTTTATTGAGCTCACTAGCAAGTATAAAATGCAGAGTACTGTACTTTAAAAGTCGTATTTTTGCAGCTAAGTTGCATCTACTATTAAGCACAATGTTAAATCCTGTTATAAAACATAGGTATGTATTTAAACCAATATATTCTGATATTTCCTACAAAAATATTAAAAGTCATATTCTAACTGAAGATGTGAACAAGGACTCCAAGGTATCTGTGGTACTTATAGTATGCTTCTATAATTTTCACACCTTAGTGATTCTAGATAGTGTATATTGATGACTTTTGGCAACTGTAGGCTCTTTAACAGCCATCACTGTTAATAGAAACAGTTACACTTAAACAGTTAGCAAAGAAATTATGATTTTTTACTTTAAGAATAAGGAAAGCTACTTTCTATTAAAACATAGATCAAGTTCAGTTTGAAAGATGTTTTAAATCTAAATCACTCCACTGAGAACAAGTGCAGACTGAGAACTTGATGAGAACTGATATTTAAACTGACATACGCCCAAGGGGCAAATTTTATCATAATGCTATTTGAATCTTTGAACGCTATTATCTGAAACTCTGAAAGTATGTTAGGCTATTGTAACTTCGCATGCATAACTGGACAACTCCGACATTTTATTTAGACAAAAATCCCAGTTGGGCTTGGCCTGTATTTGAAAATACAAAGACAAGAGTGTAATTTGTGTATGTATTCATATGAACACATTTATCTTAAGTGACTTAAACTAAGTATTAACCACTCAAAGGCCTTGATTTTCTATTTTGCCAGTATCTGTTCATTCTGCTTTCTCTATACAATTCTATTTATGCATTTTTGTTCTGTTAGTTTTAATAGAATGTATTTTCAGCAGTGAATATTGGTAGAAGGCTGTTCTTATTCATGTCTGCTTATTGTTTCACATGCTTCTCAGATTTCCAGAGAAATCCACATTTAATAAGTGTTTAGTAACATGCACATACAAATATACAGATTCATTTTACTGAAAACTGGACATCTCCCACTTCAAAGCAGAAATTTCTAGGATAGGCTGTTGGAGCTATTACTTCTCTTTTTCCTGTGTGGGCTCAGAATCCGGTGTGCCACTTCAAGTTTTTACAGCCACAGGAGAAACAGCTTTTTTCTTTATTTATTTTTTTGAGTTTGAATTCAGAAATAAGCAAGTGAAAAGAAGGAATACTAGCTGACTGAAAAGTCTTGGTGGAACAAGTTTGTGGTTGGCTTTGTAGATAGTGATCACTAACAAAGCAAATTATTTGAAATTCAGATCTTTTCAGTTAACTTTCCTTCCTCATTTCTTATCCCTGCTCCATTGCCCTCCATGCCATCTGTTGCTCTTCAGAATAGTTAAGGATTTCACCAGGATCACAAGCGAAACAAAGTACAGGAGCGTGTGGGGAGACTCTTCTCACAGGGTTCACTGCGTGGTCAGACCCAGATGGAAGGGCAGTAGGACTGAAAGCTGGTACTCTATGGACATTGTAGCTAAATTGCAAACAAAATTGGTTCTGGTCAGCTCAAACAATAGAGTTTGAATGTGTGTTCTACCCACGTGTTGTTTACCAGTCATCACAATGATAAATATTTTGGATTGTTTAGATAATGTGGCATAAGAGTTAGAGGTTGGGCTTACAGGGCTCTCTTTGACTATCTCCACTAGCCTATTTTGCCTTTTCTAGCTCTGGTAGTAACAACACAGAATCACTTCATGCTTATCCTGATTACCTCTGGTAGTGCAGGCTTCAGTGGAGTAAACTCAGCTTGCCTCCTGTACTGAGGTGCTTTCTTATTTTTGTTGCTAAACTGTTCCCACCATGTTTTGCTTGCACAAAAATCATGTTTAAAAATCTAGCTTTTCCCTTTTCACATAGTCTCCTGAAAATCCTATACTTTAAAAATGGCAGCTTAATGTGGATGCTATTGCCAATTGTCATTACTGAAGATTGTTGCTTCTGTTAATAGCATTCGATCTTTGTCATTTTATTAAAATTATATTACTGCTCTGAAAACAAGAATTACTGCTTTATTCAATTGAAGAGTGACTGGCATGGCACTCCTCTGATCTTTAAAAAGAAATTTTACTTTCATTGTATTTGTGCATTAAATTAAGTGTTCGTATCTACAGAATAAACTAACATCTTATAAATATTACTGTGTTTAATTATCAGTTCAGTATTTGAGTTTTTGCTGTTATGGTTGATGTCTAGGAGTGATTAAATATGTAATAGAGAACAAAAGAAACATTGATGTGAACAAAGATACTATTAGATAAAGTTAAATTTTATCTTCTGCATGTTTTTATTCTTTTTAAAGTATTTTAATTACTTTTATAGTCAGTGTGATTGGGTGGCATTTCCTTTTTTTCCAATTCAGTTCCTATTTTAGTCTTTCAGAACAACATCTTCTAGCAATGATTTAATCTGTAGAATCTTTCCATTCTAGTCTCAGCTGTATGTATAAAACAGCTATTCTTCACTGGGGTAGTCACAAAAGCGAAATCAGGTAAAATAATGTATGAAGGAACAATCTAGTTGGACATTCAGCATTTTAAATCTGATTTGTTCTTAAATGTCTTGTGGCATAGTACACTTGACTACACTTAAACTTTTAGATTCAGAGTGATGTTACAGATCTTGTTAGTTTTGTATGGTAATCTATTAAAAGGCAACAGAATACCATGCTGAGTGTTGTGTCATCTAACGTCTTTATGTGTATCTACATTATGAAAAAAAAAAACACCTTTTCAGCAGAGCACTTGGTGAAACATAGGCTTACATATTAGAAGACTGCAAAAGGCTTATGGTAAAAGCATACGCAAGTTTGTATGTCAGGTCTAGTAACTTGTGGATAATATTTTTTGTAGTACTTTTCTTTTTGTATTTTGCCAGGATTTTTAATTAAGCCTTTACCACAATATCTCAGAAGGTCTTAATTTATTGATAATTATAGTTACCCAGGGTAGTGTGACTAATCTGAGAGGTATGATTGGGGCTGCATCACATTTAGAAATCTAGACTTGTTTCTTAAACACCTGGAAGTAACTACAGAAAAATATGTGTGGTAGTAGTGCACTTAGCTACATCCCATGGGCAGCTGTAAACATTAATGACAGTTAACCTAAGATGGCTTTAAATGTAAAATGGGAATTCTGACCAGGAGACAGGTGGTAGCCATATTCTTTTATAATCGCCCCATAGCATGCTTTATGAACCATCATCAGGCCAGAGAGAAAGAATAGCTCATCTGGGCATGTACACTTCATTTCTTCATCTTATTTTTCCTCTTTACAACCATGTTATAGAAAGGAGCCAGGCATTTAGCATAGAATACCTTAATCCTTGGGTTTATGAGCCCTAAGAACATCACAAATATGGTTGATACTGATAGGTCACATCATGAAAGGAAATGGTAAGAACAGAGAGAAAATTGCAAAGGAAAAAGTTCAGATCCAATTAAGTGTTCGGCACCATGTGTTCTGAAATACTATGACTTAAAGCTATGATATGCAACAGAAGTCTAGAATGGTGCATTTATGATTGTGTACATTTGAGGACTGTCATTTCAGTTTGGAGGAGAGGTGCAAGAAGTAGGTGACTGAGGTCAGCTTGTCTTTTCTGTACTTGCTGTTGGTTTGGCAAGTTTTCCTGGAGACCGCAAGGATGTTAAGTACAAGTATTAACCTGTACAGGCTGCCCTTCCTATCTTAGATTTGAGGTGCAAGGGTTTAGAGCACTGTATAATAACCCAGTACTATTAGGACAGCAAAATATAAAGAGGAATGGAAGAAAATAGGACCAGTTTCTATTACACAAATCCTGGGTGTAGTGAGATGAAACAGCCCTAAAACAAGGAATGGAAGTAGATGCCCAGCTTTTTTCTAAATATGACAACTAATGAGTTAGTTTGTAAATTGGTGATTTTTTTTTTTTGTTATTAACAAGTCAACAATAAGGTTAGAAAGTTACTTTCATAGGTTTCTAATCTAATAAAATGTTTTTAAAATATGTTGTCTATCTGTTGGACAGGAAATGTATTAAGGAAATAAATATATTTAAGTTCATGTTTTTGCTAGTTCATTCATTTGGGCCTTGATTCTTAGTCTTTAGTATAGATATTGCATGATGCATCCATAGTTATCTCAGTGGACTTCTTCCTGACATGTACTGGTACAAAGACTTTTGTTTGTAGAGTATCAGCTAATTAAAATAAATCTAAAAGTGAACATGAAAAATGTTGATTTCCAATTCAGTGAATCCTAGCAATATTATAATGTTTGGGTTTAATTCTTGAAAAACATATTAAAATTAACTTTTCCCCCATTTACGTAATGCGTATAACTAAACTTCCTTCCTACTGTGAGACAGTTTCATTTATTGTTATTTGTAAACAGCTTAGTAAAGATGCATAGTGGATTGGTCTAGAAACTCCTTGAACAGTTTCTTTTGAAATAACACTACATACGTTAAGCTCAATTACACATCCAAACAGCCACAACACACTTTTGGTAATTTATTCATTGATTTAACATAGTACCCAGAAGAGTCATGCCTGCTGTCAATTTTGTAATATATTATGTTTTAAATATACTCATGCTCACCCATGCACGCCATTAAGGTGTGCATAAACCTGTGTTTTTCTCTCTTGACAGCTATAAATGTTTGTTATTATTACACAAAACATATGTTCATGTTGTTTTTGTCTAAATTATTCTATCTGGGGCTATAAAGTTTTAATGTTATTAGTTGCCCTTAGAATTTTAATGTTTCACTGCTGTAACCTTCTTAGGATTTCTCTGCAATTAAATAGAAACTATTTCACTACAGCCTGGAAGAACAATATATTTTATACAAATAATAAAAAAATCCTTCTTGCTCCATTTTCTTCCAGTGTAGTAAACTGTCTACTTGACAAGGTTCTATATACAGCAGTGCTACCTGTAGTATTTTCCAGAACTGAATAGAATATTGCACTTTCCTCCAGTCTCCTCATTAAGAAAAAATCTAGCTTAACCCCTTTAAGATAGGAGGTATGTCATAAGCAGTTTGCTTTGAAGGCCCTCTCCCTGTTGTTCTCTGTTGTCCCCTTTCAGCAAAGTAGCTCCATTACCGAGGAAACCTCAATCAATGTAACAGATATACTGAAAAAAGCTGGCCGTTTAGACTACATATTAGTGTAGAAAAATAATTTGAAAAAATGTCTCCCGTGTTGTCTTCTAAATAGCAGCAGTGTTGGCAATAGGAAAATGTATTACTTCCCCCTTTTCAGGTTTCAAGGCCCTTTTCTAAGGAAAGAGAGCAGATGAGAATTCGTCCAAGACGTTAAAAGATATTTACTGCTTTTAAATGAGCAAAGGACTTGTTTAGGACATTCTTTTCTGAATACTGGATTAAGGCATTATATGGACCTTTTTTCATGTATTTTGTGCCAAAATACCCTCTCATAGAGCAAGTAACGTATAACAATGACATGCAGATTTTAAATGTCTGATTTTTACTATGTTATTTCTAGCATAGCACACTGGTATTTCTTATACATTCATCAGGTATCGTTCCACAATCTGACTGTAGCTCGCTTCATGTATAGAGGAGCCAGAGGAAGCAACAGTGATCAGAACATTCAAAATAAACTGATTAGAATATACTTGCTCTGTTAAATTGATTAAGCATCTTTTAGGAAAAAAAACACCTGAATTTGTGCAAAATGGTTGAGGTACTTCAACATGAGCATTTGAATTGGAAGGTGCTTCTGGAGTCTTGTATTAAAAACTTGAAAACAAAATAACCTGCGTGACATCTTAAAGAAAGATATGGGGAAGAGGACATAGTTAATGGCATTACTAACTACTAATGCTTGGTATTTCTGAAGCACAGGATACTTAAACTTCAGAATGCCTTTTGAAAAAAAGAATATTTTTTACATTTTACAGAGAAAGAAACTGAGGCAGAGGGGTGAAGAGCCTTCCCCACAGTTTAAGGGAGTCATTAGGCCAGCTGTAATTAGAATTCAGGAGTTTTGTCTTTCAGCCTTATGTTGAGCTCACTGAACCAGTAATTCTCACACTTCTACAGTACCAAAGACCCTTTAACATTTAATGCTTCCAGGACGCTGCCAAAAAGATTTCTTTCTTTATGAAAATTAATTCTGTCCACCCAAATCTGTTTCCCTTGCTTTCTTTGCTCTTCTTTATTTGTTCTTTCATTCTGTCTTCCCTTTCACTTCTTTTATGCTCCTGAATCTTTGTCTTTTTTAATTCATTTTTCTTTTTTCCTCCTTTTGTCCACATGCTGTTAAGAGAATTAGGTCTTTTCACCCCCAACAATATTTCTTTTTGTGTCCCTCATTTTCCCTAGGTATCTCAAACCTGCCCTCAGTACTGCTCTGTCTTACAGGGCCACAATTGCTGCTCACAGTGTTTCATAGCACCCTAATTTTCAAGATTTTAATTATATCTGAAGCTTTGCCATGGGAAAGAATAAGACCACAGCCTTCTATCCGCAGAACTAAAAAAGCTTACAATAGAAAAAAATGTACCATTTGTTGAAGAATAGAGATAACAGGGAAAAAGCAGTGTGTCAAGGTACTTGGTTAAACAATAATCTCTTACAGAGCACTCATTACTGCTAAATAATTGACTGTGTTGGGAGAAAGGTTTCTATGTGAAGAGAGGTTCAAGAAGGTCAGTTATCTAGTGGTAATGACCGTAGCGGTCATTAGAGGGTATTAATGCTATTAAGAACAGAACTTTAACTTTTTATTGAAGTTTTTATTTAAATTATATTAACTTTGATTCAACTTTTAATTGAGGTGCAACCATCCAAATTCTATAGTCAGGAACCAAGAAGTAATGAACATAAAATTACATGTTCTTCTGATAGGCTGATGAGTCTTTAATATATTATCATTTCAAGAGTCCCTACAGAGCAGTTATTAGTATAAAACTATTCAGAGGTATGCTGTTAGAATGAGAGTTGGGTGACTGATTCAGGAACAAATCCCAGCTTGACCCGTAGCAAATGCAGGCGGTATATTTTTGAGTAAAAAATAACTTCTTTTCATAAATACAATTGCATGTGTTCTCAAAACTCTTGCTAAGTTAAAGCAAAAATCCTTTGATGCCTAAAAAGATCTGTCTTATAAACCTGATGCGTGGTGGCAGCCACACTGAATTGATTCTGAATTCAGTTTATAGTTCCATGCTAAGTTCAGTACTTGTTGTATAGAGAACCTCATCCTGAAGGTAAGTGGGGACAGTATCGCTGCTGTTCTTCCAGCCACACAAAATCCAGTCGGGCTGGGGCTGGGGCTCCCAGGAACCTGAAACAGCAGCTACTAGGTGGAAGGGCTGAGCTAATACATGAGTAGCCCTCCTGCTCCATCTTTCTATGTTGTCCCCTTCCCTAAGGCATATCAGGAATAGGCTGTGGAATAAGTCTGAAATGCTGGAGGGCTAGAGAAGAGGTATGAGACTGTAAAATGAACTCTCAGGGGACCAGAGGAATATCGCATATCTTGCCACCTTTTAGTCTTCTTGAAACAGAATTTTTTGTACTTGCCTTTCTAACCCGAGGACACAGTAATGTGCTTTAAAATAACAGCAGCAAAACCAACACGCTACCAGAACAAAACGCTAAACACTGTTTTGTTCACATGGAGGAATGATGAGCAGAAGAATGGCTGCTATATGATAGAAGTTAATCACATTGCCAAGTGCATGTCTGGGCAGGTGCTAAGAGACTTTAGTAAGAAAGGAACAGCGTAGCATACAGAGGATTGCAAACTGAACAGAATCCTCTATGCTGTCATGGCAACTTTTCAAGGTCCTATTTGAGAGCCAAAAGCTATACTGTGTTTATGCTATGAAAAACTGTGACATTAAAAGAGATCTAGCAGTCTTATAAAGTTGCAAAGAGAAAAGAATCTCAGGGTGAGTTATTTATAACAAAGGAGAACATGCTATCCAAAAGATTTTTTGCTGCTTTTATATTAATGCATCAAATGAAACCAATAAGGTTAAACGGTGGTTATTTGTTGTATTGTTACCGGACAGGGTTTTCTGCAGTGAGGAAAACCCAGTTACTAATACTATTAGTGTCAATTGACTTTACTACAGAAAAAATATTCTAGGTTTTGGAAATGTTCTGGGTGTTTCCAGAACTTCCAGGATGATGCTCAATTTGCAGTTCTGTTGTTCATTATATATTTCTATAGTTTCATTGTATGGAGTGATGCACAGTTCTAAGAAAGCATCTTCTGCTTCTAAAATCCTTTGAACCTTTTTGTTTTCTCATAATTACAGACTTGGGGAATACTTTAAATTGGTCTATTGCCATTTTCTTGCATGGAAATTTGCTATATGAACTGATCATGGCTCCTTTCCCATGTTAAAAGAAAAAAAAAAAGTACACCACTTTATATTTTTGGTAGGAAGCCAGGTTTTTGTCATTTAGACATGTCACATCATTATGAAAACATCATGCATCATAACACAACATAACAATGTCATTTGCTGAGATGCTGACTCCTCTTGAAAAATGGTGAAGTGGTGTGTGCATATTTCCATGCAAAGAACTACTTCAGTATTTTAGAGCGTTTTCCTGGGGCTGCCTAGTGCAGTGGTCTAATGTATTAGCCTTGTAACTGGGAGAAGATGGGTTCTAATAAGTGATGCGCAAGTCCTTGTAGTTCTGTTTCATAGGTACGTGACATTTTCAGAAAATCATAGAACAGAGTACTAAAAAACATTCCAGGAGGTCATTTAGTCCTCTCCCTTGTCCAATGCACAAACAGTTAAAGAACACATCTGAACTGTTTAAGCTGTCTGACTGTTTTCTTAAAAACAGCCGGTGGTGGGTATTCTCTAACATCCAAAACAATTTATTCCAGTGCTTAGCAAACTTGAAAGCTTTACCCTACAGTCTTGCCTAAATTTACCTCACAGCAGTTTATGCACAGTTGTTCTTGTCCTATCCCCAAAAGACACAGAGAATCGTTACTTTATTCTGTGTGGCAAGCTTTAATGTATTTGAAGATCACCATTTTGCTGTTCTGTTTCACATTGCATGGGCTTGTTCTGTCAAACTGTAAACTGAGTGTAAAACTAATAATAAATGAAAGTCAAGATAAGTCCCTTCCATGGTAAACACAAACAAACAAAGGAAGTGACATCTTCTCTGCACCCCTTGAGATTCAAACATTATCCCAATATTCTGCAGCGTGGCAGAGAGCCTTCACTGTATCAGCATTCACAAGAGGACACTTCTATCTCCCCTGGTCCATTGGTGCCAGCTCTGTTGTTTCTCACCATAAGACCAGTTCCATAATCCCTTAGACACAGTGGAAGATGAGCCTGGAAGCTGAGGCACTGCAGGAGTGTCTAAAGGCAAATGATATTTAGTCACCTGCCACCCTTCCAGTCAGGAATGTATTGTTGTTAACCTACTTACCTGATGTGGCATTTGAACTAGATTGAAGTAAAAATGTAAGAACAAATATTCGAGAAAGGTGAAATATTTAGTATGTTTAGAGAGGGCATAAATGAAGTAATAAAATAAATTACACACCTAATCTTTCTCTCTCATTCATTCAGCCTGGTCACTACTTGCTCCTTGTCAAAGTGGGAGATGGGGCCTTGTGCATGCTTTGCATCTCCCATTCAGATCTTCTAAAAGGTCTAGGCTGTTTTAATCCTTTACTCTTCAAAACTCCTATTTTCTTCTTCAGTAGGGGAGACTTTCTGGGCAACCTCTTTATTAGAACAGTTTGTTTCCCCTTTGTAACTATGTGGCCAGCAGGAGAGCACCTGAAGAGCAGCGCAGAGGAATTGCAGCCACTCCAGCCAGTAAGTCAGCTTCATCGGGGGCCCAACTTAAATGCCTTTATGCAAAGGCAGTGCACGTAGCATGGGGAATAAACAGGTGGAGTTAGAGATGCACGCACACCTGCAGGGCTGTGATCTTATTGGCATCATGGAGACTTGGTGGGATGGCTCCTATGGCTGAAGTGTTGGAATGGAAGGATACAGGCTCTTTAGGAAGGACAGGCAGGGGGAGACGAGGAAGGGATGTTGCCCTCATCTATCTGGACTTGTGCAAAGCACTTGACACTGTCCCACATGACATCCATGTATCTAAACTGGAGAGACACAGATTTGATGGCTGGACCACTCGGTGGATAAGGAATTGGCTGGATGGACACACTCAAAGACTTCTGGTCAACAGCTCAATGTCCAAGTGGAGACCGGTGACGACTGGCATTCCTCAGGGGTCAGTATTGGGACAGGCGCTGTTTAACATCTTTGTTGGTGACAAAGACAGCGGGACTGGGTGCACCCTCAGCAAGTTTGCTGACGACACCAAGCTGTGTGGTGCAGCTGACACACTGGAGGGAAGGGACACCATCCAGAGGGACCTTGACAGTTTTGAGAGGTGGGGCCATGCAAGCCTTATGAAGTTCAGCAAGGCCAAGTGCAAAGTGCTGCACATGGGTCAGGGCAATCCCAAGCACAAATACAGGCTAGGCAGAGAATGGACTGGGAGCACCCTGAGGAAAAAGAACTTGGGGGCGTTGACAGATGAGAAACTCAACAGGACCCACCAATGTGAGCTTGCAGCCCAGAAAGCCAACCTTATCCTGGACTGCATCAGCAGAAGCGTGACCAGAGGTTCAAGGAAGGTGATTCTGCCCCTCTACTCCACTCTCGTGAGACCCCACCTGCAGTACCGCATTCAGCTCTGGAGCCTCCTACATAAGAAGGACATGGACCTGTTGGAGCAAGCGCAGAGGAGGGCCGTGAAGATTATCAGAGGACTGGAGCACCTCTCCTGTGAAGACAGGCTGAGAGAGTCGGGGTTGTTGAGCCTGAGAGAAGGCAGCTCCAGGGACACCTTACAGATGCCTTCAGGTAACTAAAGGGGGCTTATAAGAAAGATAGGGACAGACTTTTTAGGAGGACCTGTAGTGTAGGACAAGGGGTAATGGTTTTAAACTGAAAGAGGGTAGATTTAGACTAGATATTAGGAAGCAATTCTTTACCGTGAGGGTGGTGAGACACTGGCACAGGTTGTCCAGAGAAGCTGTGGGTGCCCCATCCTTGGCAGAATCGAAGGCCAGGCTGGATGGGGCTGGGAGTAACCTGGTCTAGTGGAAGATGTCCCTGCCCATGGCAGGGGGGTTGGAACTAGATGATCTTTAAGATCCCATCCAACCCCAACCATTCTATGATTCTATGATTGTACTAGGAATGATTTCCTGCACTTGCTAGTAAACAACTGTTTACATGGGGAGATACACACTTCCCCCGCCCCCCCCCCCCCCCTTCTTCTGTTGCTACTTTAAATTCTCTTCAGCATGTAATATACCTTTTGCCTGACCTTATGTTCTATAGTAATATGTATGTTCAAAAATATAGGATAAGTCAGTTCTTAGTTTTTTACTGTCTCATGAGGAAGCCCAATGTCACTAACATTTAACAGCTCTGGAGCGTTTGATCCTCAAAGTTTTCCTTTTAATGACCGTAATAGAAAACAAACAGATGAGTAGGTGGTAAGGTGTAGCACTGGGGAGATAAAGGCAAAAATACTTTTAAATCCTCATTGTTTCAGTATTAGCACATGTATTTCTCCATCCAATGATCTTACAAAAGACAAAGGTTAACATGAGTAGAGTGAAGCATGTTCTTGAAGGTTACCAGAATTGAGGTATCTGTAAAACGTACCATGATAAATGGTTAAACATTTGTGGTAGTAGGGTTTTGGAGAAATAGAGGAAAACAAAACCAGGAGGAATAGGCATGCCATGTCTGCATCATGGTAGCTAAAAATTAGGAGTCAAAAGTCATGTTTGTTTGAATTGTCACAGTCCTTTTGCTTTTGCTTGTTGGAACTGTGTAGGCTGATGTAAAGAAGTTGTGGAGAAGGGAGGTGTCTGAAGCAGGCTGAATCTGATGAAAAACTGAAAAAAATGATAAAAAGATAATGAGCTGAAGCAATAAATAGTAAAATAATGGGACAAGAAGCAAGGTTACTATCTTCTCCTTGTTACTGACTGTCCTATCTGAGCAAAGGACAGGGCAGATCTAAGCTTGCTGAGATCAGAGCTGCTGTGCACGATCTGTCATGAATGGGCCTTCTTGCTTTTCAGAGGTGGTAAAACAATGGGGAACAGAAATGACACTGCCAAATGATGCAGTTACAAATGATACTGAAGATGTGTATGGAGAAATTACATTTACAAAAAGATAGCAGGGGTGAACAGGCCAGTCAGACCTATTTCCTTTGCTTTTAGTGCAAGCTGATGGTGAGATCAGAGCTCCCCTGGAAGAGCTGAGCTGTTCCCAGGAACTTTTATTAGAGGAGTGGTAGATATAGAGGCTGTATATGCAGTCTGGAGTGGGTGTTATGCCATTCAGTAGTAGTACCAGGGCATATGGTGCATTTCCTGTGTCTCAAGGATTGCAATGTGTGCAGTGCAAAGTAAAATTAGGCCAATTTTCATGTGGACCAGTTTGTTTTGGGAATTTTGTGCAAGATCAACTTGAGTAGAGTCTCTTCCTTATAAGAGCATTAATAATATTATCCCCAAAAGAATGGCAAAAACCCCTTTAAAAATCGTTGACTATATGAATATACATGAATCATCATTTGACATCTCTCCTATGAATTGCAGTGTTAGGCTTACGTGCTATGTGAGCAACATTTTTGTCAGGAAAGTCAAATGACCACATGTATTGATTTTTAACTGTAATTGAAATAGCTTAGTGTCGCATGGTATCTGGTTCCAATTTGTGACTTTGATTTGTAGGGATTGTGAACTAATCTTGCCATCACATGTCATATTTGTAAACCAAAGTTTTAAATTGTGCTGATCAGACATATGTAGAAAATTACAGCTGTACTGCAGGCTTGCACCTGTGCCTGGATTTCATCTTTTCTAGTCTCTAGTCAGGGCACATGTATAAGCTATGAGAAAATTTATGGTGTGGGAAACCTGTATTAGTAGTATGTGTACCAGAAACAAGTTGATAGGAAGATGTGGTTCTGTTTTACAGTTATGGAATCAGAAGCAAAGAGATGGAAGCATTACTAAGAAGTTCACATAGCAGGTCAGAAACAAGGCAAAATCAGAATCCGTATGTCCTTACTCTCAGTTCTGCTTTGTGTAGACTCTGTAAGTCCAGCCTACTTAATTTTTTGGTCCATTGGTTGCTACTTAAACATGGCAGAACATAATGCAATAATAACCCAAATTAGCAAAGGCAAGTAGTGGTAGAAGAGATCCCACACAGAGTGGTTAGCAGTGATACTGTTTCCTTTGTATCTAAAAGCTTGTCTGCATGGTGAGCACCTAGGAAATCTTACTAAATCAATGCAGGTTTTGTGCAAAAGTTGAAGAGCATTAAAATCCCGAATGGATGTTTACTCAGAAGTCATTGTAGCTTGCTCTTGTTCCTTTGGGGAGGATTAAGCTACAGCAAATTAAGACCACTTTAGCCCTGAATGAGTGTCCACATGGGGGATTAATGCACTTTAACTTCTGCACCTTAGTTTTGAAACATTAGTTAATTAACCTTAGAAGTCTTGTCCCCATGCTAACAAATGCTCAGAGAGCTTCCAGAGATGTTGATTGCCAAAGTGCTGGTGAGTTAGTTCTTTGTGCATATGTCCTAAGATGACATTTTTTGAAGGAACATATTCTTAAACTTCTAAAGTTCAGTATTTAAATGTAATTTCTAAACATGTGCAGTTCTGTTCCTTTGCTTACTAAAACTTTGGAAACACCATCTCAAATAGATGATGTATGTTGACATCATAACGGTGTCAGAAAAGAACTCAGTCCAATTTGGTAGATAGCAATCATCTTTAGAAGGGGAAACATCACATAAAAATAAACACGGTTAGGTATAGATTTGCAACACTATACTACGATTTCAGATAAGTATAAAAGCTATTACAATTGTTTTTGCCAGGTTAGGCTGTATGAATGAAAAGCAGAGCGGTATGTGGAAATATCCCTGAAATGCGATAGTTTCTCCTGGCAATGCAGTTGAATTTGATTAAGATATTTACTTTCCAGAGCTTTTTTATTAACTTCTGAAACAGGCTTTTTAAAAGACATTGCACAAGACATATCTTGTATTTAGAGCAGAAAACTAATATTGCAAATAAGGAATGAATACTGGTAGGTAGTATTGTTATTACCCAAAGTAAAAATAATTCCTCTAAGCTTTTCAGAAGTTGGATGTTGAAAAATAGCCAAATGGGCATTAATTTAAATGCAGGCACTTCAAAAAGATGACAGAAGTTACTGGTCTGACAATTTATCTGCCATTATTTTCTTAAATGTTCATCTTGACTGCAGCTGTTTGTATAGGAAGCTGCTTAGCTATAAATAGGGAACATGGCAAATTCTGTTTTTTTTGTCCCTGTTGCGTAACCTTACATTGTGTAATTGATAAAAGTAACCCTCGGATAAAACTGCTTGAGAAGATATGATTGTTTTCTCCTATCCCAGGCCAAGACTATCCAAAAGAGTACTTAAATAATTTATGTTATTAAGAAGATATTAATTTATCCCCTTGTATACTTTGTTGCTCAGATTGTGCATAATGCAAAAAAACCCCCAGCAGAACAAACCCCCAAAACAAAACCAAGATAAAGTCTGAAAGGGAAAAAGATAATTCTTTATTCATCATGCATGCAGAGTTGTCAGTTCATTAAAGTATAACTATAATTAAAAACTTAAGTTAATTAAGTTTTTAGTTTTTTATATTCTCGTTATCATAAAAGAGAAAAAAGAACAGTCTTGAGGGATCTTAATGTCTCACAACTACTGCTGGTTGGAAAGCTTCCCATCTTCTTTTTCTCTCCATGAAATGCTCTTACTTAAAAAGAGGATGGTTTTTCAAGATGAAAACTAAGATGTTGTAGGCCAGAAGTTATACCAAAACACAGTGTTACAAAAAAATTTGTGGTAAAGTACTTTTTGCAACACAGCAAAATATATTATTAAACAATATAAACAACATCCAGGAAAATGAGTACATAGTATGACATCTTGCTTTGCAGGTTTGCCTTCTGTATACTTTTGTATCTTAACTGATTTTTTCCAGTCCCTAATGATTGTTTTCTGCAAAGGAATAAATCCATTACTGCCAGTTACCATAGTTTGACATACAGAAAAATTAATCTTTTCACCTCTAGGATTTAATCTCAATGATGAACATAATATATGTGATTCTCTGTACGTTTTTCAAAATGTTGTTAAACAACACATTTTAAAAATAGAAGTGCTGGGAAATTTTCAACATGCTTTACTCAGCACAGTAAAATTTTGCATTTAGTTCATTTTACGAAGTAAGTTTTATTGGATTTGGCAATAACTGCTATTGGCAGTTTTGTATTTATCACTAGTAGCAGTTTTTGTTGTTTTTTGCAGTAACCTTCTGCATCTGAAATTTTATTGAAAAAATATTTCTAATGAACTTATGAGCTCAGAGAAACTTGTGAAGGGACTCATGCTGGTTTCTGCAGATCCTGCAGGAAAGACAGTGTCTCGTTTAAATACTTTGTAACAGTATTAAGTTTGTGATAAATCAGGAAAGGCAGCTAACTTTAAAGTTTATATTCACTTTGAATTTTCCGTCTGAATTCAACGTTTACTGTTGTTTCACTTATTGGGCCTTTTTGTCTTTCTGGTTTCTAAAAAAAGAAAAAAATCTATTGCACATTGCAGAGTTTAAGTGTTCTCAAATTATTTCAAACCAAAATAGGGATGGATTGAGGGGTTTGTTCTGTTTTGGACTGATTTTTTTTTTTTTTTTTTTGGTCTTCTTTTATAGTACAATTTGGCTTTTCTGAGCACAGGCCATTCATACATACAGAAAAATATAATAATATAAAGTATGATTTAAAGTGAAAAGTTGGACGTGGGTTTTTTGGTTTTTTTTTTTCTTCCTGTTTCTAAAATGACTTTTCAGTTTTCCTGGAAATCTACAGCACAGACACTGAAAACCTTGTAAAAAGAACCCAGCAGTACACCCCCACCTCCACCCTGCTTTTTTGGGGGGTTTTGGCATAGAGTAACACTGACATGAGGAATCAAATCTCTCAGAGAAGATGACCAGTCATTTTCCAAGTGCCAATAGACAAAGGTTCCTGCAGTGGTGGCTTCAGCTGCATCACATGAAGCTCCCCAAAGTGCTGTTCTGTTGAATTCTTAAAATTAACTGGCCTGTTGTCTTATGTGACCAATACAGCATGTGAAGGATCCATTGCTACCGATTATTAGCAATTAGTTACTAAACATCTCTTTATGGTCTTAATTACACAGAAAGGAATGTCCTGCATAAGCATTTCTTCATCTGCAGAGACAGTTTCTACTGACTACTACAGGTATATCATCCATGTCCAGTTTGGTCAGTCCTGCAGCAGAAACTGCCTGGGGAGTCTCTGGTCTGGCTGGGTTGTCCACCTAGGATGTTAAACAGCACTTTGAAGCACACAAGTAGTGTCTGTCAGTTGGTCCAGGCACAGCAGGAGCTGCCTGCAGGAATCTCCAGAACTGAAAGTCCCACCTGGAGAGCTCCTGAAACAGTGAAGCGCTTTGCCGTCAGGGTGGTGAGGCAGTCAGGCAGTTGCTGCTTAAGTTGGTCTGGTGTCTCCAATCAGCCTGTTATCTCTGTTCAGACACTAGGCAAGGAGTTTCTGGGCCACTCAGGAAATTAATGACTAAGTGCACTGGATATGCCCACAGATGCATGATCTCCTTGATTTCCAGCTGCACAACAATTACAACTTCAGCACAAACCTGAATTTCATCTTTATATTACACCTATAACTTAAATTCCATAGGCCTTGCCACAAGTCTGTGTTGTGAGAGAATCATTGAAGGTAGGAAGAAATGGAATATCTCTTGCAAAGCTCTGTAATTGTGAAGAAAAAAGAATTACAGAGGTGTTAGTATGTAAGATACAAAAATCTCTGTTTTGGCATATTGAAATATAAGCATGAAAGAGAGCGGATTTGTATTTGTGTATTTCATTGTCTTTTTCTATTTGTGTATCTGTCACTCCAAAATTGGGACTGAGCACACAATAGAGATTAATTAAAATCAGAGTTACTTCGAAAAGCACTTCCTATAATAAAGCTGTATTAGTAAATTAGTTGTGACTAATAGTCTTTTGTAGATGGATTAAAGGAATGAATTAAAATATAATCTGAAATAACATTGATAGAAATTATGTCTGATAAATCCAAGGTAACTTCTATCCTTGAGTGGAAATGGAATGCCATTATGTCACTGTGTGCTCCTACAGCAACACATAGTACAAAAAGTGGCTGTGCCCTAGGCTGTCCATTTTAAAAAAATCATTAGCAAGAATAATCAAAAGTACAAATAATACCTACTTATCAATTAGCTGAGTCTATCATTGGATGCTACCCACCTCATGCCCTCTGCTTGCGTATTTCGACCAATGCATAAATTAAACTAATGCTATAAGTATGTATTTTCTATATGTAATACATTTTTATCAGTATCTAAGGGGTTGGCATCATTTAATTTGTTACTGTGACAATTTACTACTACTCATCTGGTTAGAAAATTTCATCCCAAGCAATTTATTAAAAAGGGCACTGTTTGTTCAGGTTTCAGATCCGCCTAGAGGCGGATGAGGTGTCCCTCTTAAAAGTTACTAGTGTAGTCTATTACCCACAGGATATTTTCCAGATTAGTTGCCATGTGAGAAATAATGCACGACATAATAATTTTATAAACATTTTGGTGGAATATAATAAATCTAAGGCAGTATTAATATACATTTCAAGCTGTTACATTCCAGAAATGCTTCTTAATTAGGTATGATGTTTCTTTGCCAGCAAAGATGACTAATAGAAGTATTCAGATTGCTCATGTCAAGTTTCTGAAAATCTTTCACAAATTAGCATTGGTTTGGACTTCTCAAATTCTATTAGCAAGCTTTCAAAGTTTATTTTGAAAGACCATAGTGAAAGAACTAAGCTAAAAGCAGCTCTCATCATTAATTCACTATTTGAACACCAACACCGAAGTTTACTTTAGGACACATACAAAGTTTAGCAACGCTTCTTCATTGTTTCTGTAGAAAGGTTTTTTTAGACTGAGCATCATGTATTTAGACATGGGAAGCAAGGGCAATTTTTTGAAAGAAATAGGTTTAAAGGGAGATTTGTACAAGGATTCAGAAATTGCTTGACACGTAGGATTTGGAAAGCTGATGAAAGCGTTAAGAAGTAGCATGAAGAAAGTATAAAGCTGGGAGTGGGACTAGACAGAAGACGAAATACACTGCTATGTGAAAGGCCAGCACAAAATCTATACATCACTTAGATCTTACTTAATCCCTCAACGTAGGGGTTTGTATAGCTATGAACTGTTTGAAGAAATTATGATGGAGCTTACGTGGGACTCATGCAGAGCACTGATCTTGTGCCAACTCATTGCAAAATGAGCACTTATCATATGGGGGAGAATTGTGGTGAGTCTTAGGAGTCATATGGTATATATATAATGAATTGAAAGTACAGGTATAGAAGAGGTCAAATGATGAAGACTTTGAAAGTATAACCAAACGAAAGGAAGAAATTATTAGGAAGTATAAAGGAAATCTTTCCAGATGTACCTCCTTTAAGAAAATGGTAAGTTATGACTCTCCTCAGACTAACATAAAAATGAAATTAAAAGGAAAAGAAAAATAAGGTCTCTAACACCTATCTTGTTTATACTAATCAGGGTTAGCTTTATCCTAATCAACAATCTTAGATTCAATCTGAATAATATTTCATTAGCTTTTCAGATCTACCTTTCCTGTCTAGGTCTAATTATATCTAATGGAATGTAGCTCAACTCACTATATTAAATCATTAAAAAAACCCTCATCATTTTAAATGATTATGGGGCCTTGGGAAAGAATAGTCCCTCCTTCTCCTAAGACCTAAAGGGCTTGCCCCAGATACTTGTCATCGTTTTTCTCCAGCCTGTTGTATGCTTGAAAAGAAACTTAATATATCCATTTTCATTTGTAACCATCTATAAACAGCTACATAAGTACAAACAAAAACATCTGTTCTAATCAATCTTTAGAGAAGGTTACTTATTCATAGAAGTCTGCATTCTCTTAGAGGGAGATATTCTTACAGTTATAATACTTTTGTATTATACTTATTTTTGTCTGTTCAGTGTCTTGCGTATTCTATTATTTAGAAAAGTGTTAAAGCATGTATTGAATTGTATTTGAATGGGCTATGGAACAGCCAAAATAGTCAGTACCATCCACACATGTTGCAAATATTGAAAGTACAGACATATATCACTTAAAGGATGTTTACTAGGGTAAGACATATTAAGAAAATAAACTTAAAGTAGAAATTAAAATTATTTTAGAAATAATTACTCCCAAGCAGATTAGGTCTCTGAACAGTGATAAGGAGCCTTTACTGGAGAATCCATAGAAGAATGTAGCATACTAGTTGATCCCAGGCTGGATCCTGGATTTTTAGGAGAGCAGTGGGGCAGAAGTTGATGAATGGTGAAAGATGCTTGAACATAACATAGGCTTGAGAAAATGTTGCATCTGTATTTCATCTCTTTGTGCTTTGACTAGCTGCAAGATGTGTCACTTTTTAAGGGCAGGAATTCCCAAGAACTTAAGGAATTCTGGGAAAGAGTTATAGTAATAATATTGTAGGTTTTATCACTGCTTATTTATCTTGCTGGCAACTATCATTCTGTATATGTGTGACTGTGGTATCATGAGCCTGAAAGAATAAAATGGTAAAACATATTGATTCTGTGTTTTATGTAGTAAAGTTGGAGACCAGATGTACATATATGAAGGAGGAAAGGAGAGACCCTACTGGGAAATTCTAGGGAATCTTGACTTGAGTTTAGGTATTATTTATGTGAAGAGGCATGGTAGTCCTGTTAGGGTATTTATGCTGAAAGATGTGTTTCCAGTACTCTGACCATTGAAGAATCCAGCTCTGTCATTAAGAAAAAAAGTGGTTAACATTAGATTTCTGAAAATGTTCTATCATCTGTAGAGAAGAACAAAAGATGATTAATACAGTCTTTTTGATGGAGGGAAACTATTCCACAAGATAAAAGGCTGTTAAGCTAATTAACTAGGTATCCGTATTATTTTATTTGCTTTTTTCATCTTTGCAAACTAACGTTATTGCTATTTTGTTCTTGTTGTTATACTTTGCTATATATTGATGATAAGAGAACATAACATGAAAAATTACACTGCAGTGTATATATTTTGTAAGGTCTGTATTTCGTAACTTTAGCATTGCCCTTTTTGGAGTCTTATGGTCATTTCCCAGTAGCATTCAATAATGGGCTTGCAGTCAGGAGCATTGTATTTGCACAGTTTTATCTCTACAAGATTTTTATCTACATTGGTGGAAAATTTCTGTTTCTGTTTAAAATTTTAATGTAATTTCTTGCCTCCCTATTTTGGGCAGTAGTTTGTTGTTTTGCTTTGGTGGTGTTGGTTTGGTTGGGGGTTTTTTGGGGTTTTTTTTTTGTTTTTTCACAGATGCTTCCTTGGTAGCTGTCTATTTTTCTCATAGTGTATAGATTTTATTTAATAAAATGCAAAAAGAAAGTCCTTGAAATTAGATATCTTCCTTTTAAATGGACGATTCGAATAGCAACAAACTGGAACAACATCCGTATAAAATTGTTGAAGTTACCGTTATATTATGCTACATAAAAAGCTATGTCCTTGTTGTTGTTGTTTACATGTATTACATGTAAAAGAGAATTGTTAAAAAAAGTTAAATGAGCCCAAATAAATTTATTAACATAGCAATATATTCTTATTTTGATTCACAAAGATTTATTTCACTTAGTATCCCATACAAGGCTGTTATGTTTTAGAACAAATGTTGACACTTGTGTAAGTGAAGCCATTAGAGTGTACTAATAGAGTATATCTGTGTGTACATTTCCCAGGGTAAATGCATGATGGTAGTACAATACATCAGAAAATGGTCAACACAACAGAAAATTCAGATAATGTCAGCAGTCTTCATAATTTCATTGTTTTTTGTTAAAACTACCACAGCCTGGCACAGAATTAGTGTACATACAAAATTGCCAGTGCAGTTAAAGTATACATGTAGATACAACATACATCTCAATTTATAAAGAAAGCGAGGAGAAATAATAGAGAGAATACCCTTTCATTCTTGGAAAAGAGAAATTCTGAGCTTTTATTTCTGTTCACAATATGTTTAAATGTTTTATCCAGTAATTCTTTGTTGAAAAATTGCATTCAGCCTCTAGGTTAGGGCCAGGAACACAAGCTGTCCCTTCTTCTCTTTTCATTTACTTGGAAGATTGTTCTCACTGGCTGATAGGCAGGATCCCTCTTGCTTATTCTCTGTCATCAGCAATCTTGTATTTCTGATTCTCATCACCCAGCTTCAGTAGGAGGAGCAGACAATACCTTGCATGCAGTCTAGCTGTCTAAGCAGTTACTATGAGAAATCAAATCTCTATTTTCAACATCCCAAGAGAATGCTCTAATTACCAAGCTATCAAGAAACAGATTAATCGTAGCAGCTCCAATCCCCAGATTTTTTTTAAGAAAACAGTGATCTACTTTTCTTGCAGAGCTAACCTATAGGGATATCTTATGTGCATTTTATATGTTCAGGGGGCATTTTATGGTCTGAATTCGAGATTTCCATGACATCTATTTTAGGCTTATAGGCGACAGTGTGAAATTTGGTCTTCTTCATTTTCTATTGGTTCCTTATATAACGTTCTGCTCAGTGTGCTGAATGTCAGAAATCCCATTCTTACTACCCAGCTATCTCCATGCCTTGTAAAGAGAAGTTGGCCACCTTGCCTGGACTGTGAATTATATTTTTAAATTCCCTCCCATGTGTATGTCTTGATCTAGGTCTCACATGTCTTTTTAATTTTACACACCTTTTAGGTACATACTATTCAGCATGTGTATAAGTCATGGCAAATTTAGGATTTTAGTTACAACTTTCATATTGAAAAAAAGATAGATTAAACAGCAGGGAGCCTAGTATTAAAGTGCTGAATTGAGTAGGTATAAGTCAACAGAGAGTTATGCATAAAATTTTTCCTGACCTTGGGAAGGTCACTTAAGTAAAAATATTCAAACCCAAGTGTTCAAGACTGCATACTTAAATCAACACTTCGATGCTGGAGTATCTTAGGTTTTCTTGGCAATAGCTAGGGCTGTGAGGCACCACTTCTGACAAGCAGACTATTTATTGTAATGTCCAGGTAATAGTTTTGCTATATAATTGCATGCATGAATGTTTTTGTCTTATTATCCGATATCAGATTGTCTCCTGGATGAAAGATTTCCCCTTTGAGGTTCTCCAGATCTCTTCACCATTTGTTTGTCTGAAGTTTCCTTTCACCTCATTAAAGAGGAAGAGCAGTTAAAGGATATGAATCTTAAGGATTCAAACAATATATAGAGACAAGTATATATCAGCTATGCATGTGCATATTGTCTACAGCCTTCTTAACTGCTATTAGCATGGGCTTTTCCTGCCAGCCCCTGTGTGAATAACCTATGGTTATTCAAAGTAATACCCTTAAAGTTTATCCATTTTCCTGTAGGTAGTTCTGTGGATTATTGTAGGAAAATGCTCTTGGACCTACCCTTCCATATCCTAATTTATAGCTGATAATTTTAAATTTCACTCCTGCTGCCTCACCAAGTTGAAAAATTCAGTACACATAAACCATAGTGCTTGCTTCCAAGGTAATGTTCATTGCAGATCCATACATTTTCCTGATAGTAAGTAGGAATTTCTGTTTTCAGCTACACACCATCTGTCCATTTAGAAAAAGAGAGTATCCTCCCTACGATGGTCTGGTCCTCAGGAGATCAGTAGTTTGATTTGATATTCTCTTTTCCTGTAAGAATATTGAAATGTGTACTAAGTAAGATGCTGATCTTCACTTCATTTTTAATATACTTTTCACATCCTCCTCAGAATTCCATTTTCCCTGATTTACTTAATTTTACCTTCACTCCCCTCTTTCTCATAATCTTATGATGACATTTTCTTTGACAAGGGGCTGGATACTCCTTCACTTGGAGACCAGCTGAGAATGTCTAATGACAGGAAAGGTTTTCTGAGAGTTCTCATAAGGCTGCCAGTACTGAAGGGATGGTTAGCATAAGCACCACTGTATTCAGCTGAAGAAGTCACAAAACAGTCATCTCTGTTAAAGATTTGTGTGGTGGACACCGAAGCTAAATCCTCTGTTATTATCTTGATCATAAAATGTTCATGGGCACATTACTTATGTTTACAGAGTTCCCCTATAAAAGAAGAATATCTGCTTCCCTAAAAGACCTTCCTTCTTTCTAAAGGTCAAAAGGAGTCACTGCTGTTCTGACACTGTGCACTGAAAAACTAGATCAGAAAAAGCTGTTATTAATTTCTATGCAAAAATCTGTGCACATTTTTAAAACTGCTAGTGGCTAAAGCTTTTTTGCAGCAAGAGCCACGGTCATGTAAACACTGAAAAAGTACCTTTCATTAAAATCACAGGAAGCAATCAAGAATATTTTTGTATTTATCCTTTTGCAACACTGCAAATGCCAAACTGCCAGTCTGAATCCAGGTAGTCCTACATTCTGGAATGAGTTTGTTTTTGCAGTACAGTCTTGCCACACTTCTACAGAAGACTGCATGAGATCTTGGCATCCAATTATTGCTATTTTTTTCCTTCTGTTTATATATTTTGTATATATTGTGGTAATTAGCAAGCATAAAAGAGGAATTCAGGCAGTCAAAGAACATGTTATTTTCATGCTTCAAAAAAATACTGTATGACTGCAGTCACTTAAAAAGATATTTGCTGAGATCGTTTGGTGCCCAAACGTCCCAGGGGGTCTACAAACCCCTAGAAGCATTTTTAGAAATACCTATACAAATTAAGTATTGATATACCCCAGAAAATAATGAAAATTTGGATGTATGCATGCATACTTCTGAATTTCAGTACCTAGTTGAATCCCTGAGCACTACGAACACCTTTGAAAATTGGTCATTTTGAGCCTTCTTCATATTTATTTGTTAAAATCTTCATCTTCCGACTACTTATGCCTGAGCAGATACCTACTGGTTTCAGTGGAGCTTTCCACACTGGGGTCCACAGGGTCTGCCAATGTGCAGCAGACTGCAGGAACTGAAGATATCAGAGACATTCAGTCTCTGGGAAGTTCTCACAAAGGAAACTGAATTGAGGAGGTAAAAGTTTTGGCTGATTTAGTTCAACCATTTTAAAAGTTATTAAATCAACGTGGAGGAATAATAAATATAACTTGGTGAAAATTATGCTTTTGCTTGGTTTATAAAAGTTGGTGTGAATATATTCAGGATAAGTCCTGAATGCTTGAAAATGAATTATTAGTAAAAAGAAAATGTAGCAGTGTAGAGATCACATCAGAAAAGATGTGGAAACACCCAGGGAAACTTGACTGAGCAAAAGAGATTTTATTCATCCCCCACAATGAACAGGTAACTTTAACTGACACATTTTCTCCTACCTCTTGCATAAATGCTCAGAAAAAGACCGTGGCACGAATTCAGTGAAATGCTTAAGCATGCACTAAAACTTAAAGCATATATGTTGCCTCATTGACCTTGCTGAAGCTGCTCATCAGTCTAAAGTTCCTCTCTCTATTGGGGCCAACAAACACTGCAGTCGAAGCAAAGATAAAGATTTTGGGAAGTACAGTCTTCAGTTCTGGGGGTAGTGAAGATAACTATATTCATCCATGGTGGTTAAGCTCCTGGTTGTTCCAATTTCTCCAAGCTGCTTTTTTTCCGAAACAAAAATATTTAAGTCCCAGTAGTACAGCAGTAAAAATGTGTAAGACCTCTGTGCTCAGTATTTCAAGATATAGAGACATATTTTTTTCTTTAAAATCTTTGCTTGGAGTATTATTAAAAAAAAAAAGATAATTGTTAATGCACTGCCAAAATTATAAATAGAATAAATTATGAGATATAACTGTTGTAAGCATTAAATCCTCTTTGATATTATGCTCACATCTGTGTCTGATCATGAAACTGTTAAAATTAAACACAATTATCTGTAAGACAGCTAGGTTACTTTATAAAATTTAACCTCATTAGTACATGCTTTTTGAATTGTACGTCTGTACATCTGCGTTATGGACTATCTCTAAATTCCTTGTGAGTGTGTGTTCAGCAAGAATGATGAAATGTTGAGGTGTTCTTGTTCGCAAAAGAAAACCCCAAACTCAGAAGTATCGCAACATTTTCCAGTGTTCTTTTTGATGGTGAAGTAAATTGTAAAGCTTTACATTAGCATCGTGTTCCATTAACAGACATATAATACATTTTCCCGTAACTGAAATAGAAGTCTTAAAAATCTTCCGGTATGCAATCCCTGAACACATGTAGCCTAAAGGTCTCTCCTGAAGAGTCAGCTCCTACATGTTGGGCTCTGTGAGGAACAAAAGGCAGCCTATACTGTCTTGATAAGAAATGAACTACTCGGTGTTGGATTGCTAAACATCTGTTACAGAAAGTGGCTGAGCCAGTGTTTTGGTAACTTTCACCATTCTTACAGCTGCTGTGGTTTTGTTTCAGTACATTTAAAGAAAAATAGGGTACAGCCCTCTTTTGGTTTTGAAAGCAAGCTACGCCTTTTTTTGAAGGAACAGTGAGTGTAAATTTTAACTTTCACCTGATCGTAACTGCTTTTGAAATGTTTATGCAGGGAAATCAGGAGCCCCAGTGAACATATATTGTAAGCATTACCTAAGAAAAGCAGTATTTTAACATTTTTTAAATTAGGTGTCTTTTATTTCTGAAAAGCTAATATCCAAACTAGCAACAGTAAAGATGTCCAGGTTTCAATGAAATATATTTCATAAATTAGCTTATCATTGCACTGATTTAGCATGCCTAGCAGGTGAGAGACAAAAACATGTGTTATCTTCCCTAGGGAACCTTCAATGAATGTCATTCTAGCTTCATATGTCTTTCTTCTCTCCCCTTCTTGAACTGATATAAAATTCTAATGTGTGCCCTCTGGTTCCATCTTCATTGAAATCTAGCAAAACCGCTGAAGGTAAGATAGTGGCAATGGTGCATGAAAAAAGGGAAAAGGAATACAGTGATTCATAGCATACTTGAAGAAAGTTGCAGTTGTTAACAGCACTACTTTTGTATGTAGACAGGTTAAAATGTGTCATATATCAGTGTTAAAAATAAAGTTATTCATCTTGGCTATTTTCTCAAAGTTCAGAAAAAAAAGGCAGTAAAACCTATGCCATGTGTATCTTTAAAAATTATTTCGCATGTCTCTGAAAACAAACCAATTCAGTTGCTCCCAATGGTAGCAATAGTAAAGGCAGCATTTTTACATGGATTTGCTTGTGTAATTTCTCTAGTTTTGAATGGTGATTGCTCTTTGTTGAAAAGCTTCCACATGTTTTCAATCCTTTTTTGTCCATGGACATCCGAGTTACTAACATATGGTGACTTTTTATTTCACATTTTCCTTGGAAATCAGCATTGAAAGTAGACATGGAAAACACCCAATAGATCATCGTTGTCAGAATTTTAATTTATAGGCACTACATGGTCAAAGTTCTTCTGTAATTTAATAAATTTGCACAATAAAATAGAAAATATAACCAAATAAGGCAAAATGATCCTGTTAAATATTGAGCAAATCAATAGCAGAAAATTAAATGAAAAGAACATAATACTCTGTTTCCCCATATTCACAGTAATGAAAATGAAAGTGGCAATAAAAATGTGACTCAGAAATGAAATGCTGTGACCAAGTTCTTTAGTCCTTCGCTGAACAGTGACAGGAATTTGTTGTGGCATTGGGTATGTCAAAGAAGCAGAATCTTGACTGAATGATCTGACAGTCCTTGCTGCCACCACCTCTTTGGGTGGCGGCCATGAATTCAGAAGGACCACTGTAGGAATAAAGTCCCTGCATGAGTACGTGTTTGCGGGAAGGAGCCTGACTTGGGGTGCTGGCTCCCGGGCTGGCACAGACGTCATGGAGAGCTGTGTGAGTAAAACCAAGTGCAGCCTTTGAAAATGTAAAATGTGTACGTCAGGGGAGTGGAACATCCACTGACTTGAGACAAGCAGCATCATGCTACTCATTTCATCTTCTTCAGCTCCTCAACTTAAATCTTATGCAGCTCACAAATGCACAAGGTGGACCGGGTTGTTTTCCGCTTGCTTTTTGCAGTTATTTTTTAAGAGGCAGGGATGACTTTTAGACAGTAAATTATTGGAAGGACCTTTAAGCCACCCCATTCTTAAATGACTCATGACTGTACACAAGCCACTGTCACCTAACTGTATTTCAGGCTCACACAACATTTTAAAATAATGTAAAGAAATGTAGTTCTGGAGACAAATATTTTGATTAAGGATATTTTCATTGATTCATTGGGCTTTGAATCAGGCTATGAAATTTTTCTTCATTAAATACTTGAAGAAAGAGGGGAGAAATATAAATTATACTGACTGCATGAAATAGATCATTAGTGTGTTTTTGACAAGCCTGAAAGTCCGGTATCACATCTGTCTGCAGAGGAGAGCTTTCTTCTTTTTCACACTAGAAATTAAATAACCTGCTGCAATTAGCCTTTCCATAACAGTGAGGATTTTTAGTTTTTTAAATCTTAGGTTTTTGACCCCATATTTGTGTAGCATTCAATTCACAAGTAAATAGCAGAAAAGGAACAAATATGTAGGTGTGAAGGTCTTGAGTCACCAAAGATGTTAAGCAACTCCACAACCTGTAGCAGTAACTGTGGGAGTAATCTTATTGGCCTTCATTGGGACAGATTATGTGCTTGAAGTTAAGCATGTGTTTTGCAGAATTTAGTGGGGTTTTTTATAGTTATTTTTTATAGTTATTATTTGCAGGACATTAGTTATCGGGTTTGCACTTTTTTTTGGTCAAGATACTGTCACGTTCTGTATAGAATATTCTAGAACAAATGTTTTAGAGGTAGCAAGTGGTAACAAAGCGTGTTCTTTATAAGACCACAATATGTTCTTATGTGGTATTGAAAAGATACAAATCAGTTTGATTTAAATCTCCCTCATATTTAAGAAAAAAGGCCTGGTTCTTCAGTGGATTAGTGGCTCATGTAGAAAGCAAATTTTAGATAGGGAAGACAATAGGATTTGAGAACAGTGAAATATTCACATATGTTTATGTGAGTAAAACTAAGTAGATAAATTTTCAATTAATATTTAAAATTTGTGTTCCTTTCTAATATTTGTTTGCTGATTATAAATGGAGCTGAATGGTTTCTTCAGTACTACATACTGTATATTAAATCATTTGCAAAAGGATCCCAGCCCAAACTGAAAGCATTTCTGGACACACTGCAGAGAGTTTGGTTAATGTCAGTAACAATAAATCCAACATATTTGGAGGCACACACTCCATATTTGTTAGATTAGAGATTCTAAATGACTGGTAATGGATTCAAGCGTACAGCCAAATAAAGCTGCATTACTCATAAGCATATGTATCCTCATATTCAAATGTAGAAAATCCAGTTAAGCTTCAGCCCTTCTTAGTTCTTCATTCATGAGATGATACCTTTAAAGCAAAAGCAAATAACTAAAAAGTTTCTTTTACCCCAAATTAAAAAAAAACCACAACATTTTTAAAATATAAGTTCGAAGTTAGTCTTCCACAGATAGCCAATTAAATTATGCTAAAAATGACATTTTTAATTAAACACCAAGGTAAGCATAAATGGATTTCAAAATAATTAATCAAACATCAAAAAATTGAAACCTTTTTCTGCTTGAGCAGCAGAAATGAAAGAACCAGTCTTCAGGTCTCATAGAGATTCAATCTAATTTAATTCTCTGTCTTCTCTAAATAAACATTCCTAAAACCTTTTTTTCATCTGGGGGAATAAGGATGAGAGGGGTAATCAATATTTCTAGCATTTTAATTAAAACCGTTAGTGGAATAAATCCATTTAATTATCAGTTAATGAAATACAAGGTCATTTACCTGACAGGAACTTTGAAGGTGGATTACTAGCTGGAATAAAGTAGAAGAACCCAATGTCACAGCCATTTAGCTTCTGTCAAATTTAAGGTTAAAATCCTTTTAGACTGTTTAACCTATTCTCTACCATTTTCTATTATGTATGTCAATTGGCAAGAAGAAATACATGATCAAAACTTATCTACCTTTAATTTTTCTCCAAAGTTTCTGCTAAGTTTCAATAATTTCTTCTCCATTTTTTGTCTAAAGAGATGCAAAATGCAAATGAATCCTGGGGTATTTCCACTTATTGCAGAAGGTTTGCTCCTTGAATGAAGTTAGCATACTGTGCTTGAACTTTCTTAGGAAATTATTAGCAATTAAACAAACTGAACACGGATGTAGCCAGTAAATATATTTGTTGATGAGAAATATTAAGCTTCTCTATTTTTTATATGTAGTATATACTTTGATCACAGAGGATTTTTAAGGCTGGTGTTCTCATCACACATGTAAGAAGGAAAACGGAAACAGAAAAGGTTTTCTGTGAGTACGGCAGCAAACTTCCCATGCTCCTGGTAATGTCTCAATAGGACAGCAAATCAAGTGGGGAACAAAAGTCCTGCCAGAGACACAAATAGTGAATGTCAGTACTGGCAAGCAACAAGATCAACAGAGAAAGAAACACTCTTTCTAGGATTCCGGGACAACCATGCAAGTGCAGGACAAGCAATTTAGGTGGTCTGTTCCTACTTTTTGGTAGGATTTGAAGTTCAGATAATTAGGAATAGGTTATATAAAATTCAAATGGGTACTAATAGCTATTATAAGCTCACACTTGAAGTATACACAGCCATTTGGGAACGTGCTAAGGTGCATGTTTTTTAAAAAAGAAAGTGACTCTATAAATGACATGACATGCAATATAGTGCTTACCGGAATGACTACTTCTAATGTTTTGCTGTTTTCTATATTATGGCATTTTAAATGCAGAAAAATAAAATGTAGGTTTTTAAAACTGCTTTAGTGAGTTAACTCAAAGTTGCATTCTCATATTCATTGTGGCTTTTGTAAGTGTAAGTCACATTTGCCAAATTCCTCACAAACCTCCATGAGACAAAAATAATAGTTATCATTCTAATTCATAAAGGATGTTAGCTATGTATTTTCGTAGCCTAAGAAAAGTCATTGTTCTTAACAAAAGGACATTGAGTGCTGTGTATCACACCCGTTTTGCTTTTCGTAATTACAGAAGTGTTCCAGGCACATTTGAAGTAGTGCTTCAGAACATGTTAAACTCTATAAAGGTGCAAAACTGCTCATAACTTTAGTGTGTAAGGACAAGTTATGAACTATAGATAAGGGAGGCAAAGTTTAATATCTTTTATTAGACCATCTATTAGAGACAAAAAAAGAATTGAAAGCCTAAGGGGTGGCTCTCAGCACAATGCATGGTACCCATGACCCCGATGTCTGCAGTTGTCTGTGCCATGGGAAACTTATAGCTGCAAATGAAGAAGTTGGGTAGAAGAAGTGGCAGCTAGTAGAGGAAGGCAAAATCCACTTCCCACAGTGAACAAAAGATATTTGTTGTCTCCAGCCCTTCCTTCCTGTGGCTGTACTGGAGAAGCAAGGCTGACATTTGAAGTTCCAGCCCAAGTTATTAACTGATCCCGATACTGTCCTGTTTTCTTCATGATAAAAGGGGGATACAGTATTCTTAGAGCAGTAAAATTCAAGTTTTCCTGTAGCTACTAAAACGAACCAAACTGCTAAAACCAAAACGTTGACTCCTCTGCACTTGCTTTCAAACTTTTCTTTGCTTGCAACCCCATATTGTGATAGTTATGCTACAGTATGCAGTCGTTGCCTTAAAAATATGTAAAATATTGGTGTCAGGAGCCCGTATCTCTGAAATCATCAGTTTATAGATATATACTTTTTTTTGTCACATAATTTGTAAGAGCATATTTTGCTTGCTTGAAATAGAAATAAGAAAATTGTCATCGACTTTGACAGAATGCAATCCACCTTTCATTTCCTACATTTAGCCTGTTTTGCTAGAGGTGCTAGAAGATTTTGAATGGTAGCACTTTAAAGACCACACAGGGGAAAAAAAAAAGAAACCTTTCAAAATGTCATGAATGCAATGCATTTCAACCCTGTATGTTTATGATTCTTGTGTTACTGGAAGTCCTGAAACTTCTTTTACACAACTGTTTACTGATGAAAAATACTGCACTGGAGGAGGACATCATGGCTACTACACTGACCAGTCTGAGAAGTAGATGTTAATATTTTAAAACTGATGATTTTAGCAGATTTAGAAGTTGCTTATTTATAATATTGTATGATGTGTGTTTTTTTACTAAGTTAGGACCCTTTTAAAGCCATTCATTTTTAATAAGAGTCTGAACAAGTTTCCATAAGGAAACTCAGAAATTGTGTCACAGATGAATGAGGAACTGATTTTTATATGATGGAATTTCTGGGCTAGTTATTCCCAACTTTTAGTTTAGTCTTAAAAGTCATGTCTATTTTAACTTTGTGGTATCAGGACTAATGAAAATTATAGTGTTTGTAAAACCCATCACCCTAACTTCAGGCTCATGTAGGTAGTACAGCCAGCTGTGAAAGCAATCAGAAACTGTCACCAAACCCTACACAATTTGCAGGTTACTGCAATCGAAAGTGAATTTTCTTGTTGTAGACTTCTGTTGTCCTCATTGCCCAACAACAGGGAGGATTCCTCTGAAAAAGTGAAAGAGTAACAGGTAGAGCCAGCTATTTGATTATGTTGCAATGACGATGTGAGGATGATTTTCTGTTGGGGCTATAGAGAAGCTGGATTTCTGCAGAGTTATTGCATGTTCTACAGAGGAACAGGGGTTTCTGTGGCCCCTTGATCATTGCATGGTCAATACACTGTGGGTTCTCCACCTCAGGATGAGACTACCTTGATTCTCAAGATGCTGCTCAGCATTTTTTAAGCACTTTCTTTACATATTTTATTCTTGCTTCTTTGTTACCTGAAAATACGTAGTTAAAGTCAAGCAAGTAAATAAGACAAAAAGATATTTTTGTGCATTCATTCAGTATTACATGTAAATCTGAATATGCACAGACCTCGAAGAACTCTGTATTGTGAAAATCACTGTTTTAAAAGTATTGTCACATTGCTTTACAGAAAACAATAGTTTCCTGATCTCTATGGGTTACTCAGATGCAAGTCAGGACAGATTTTTACTATTTATGTTGGTTTCAGTCTAGCTGTGGTTTTGCAGGATATAAAATATGGTGAATTCAACAGCATGCCATGAAAAGCACTCAGCAAAGTATTCTTTTAGCTGTAATTCTCTTTTAATTTCAGGGAGAACTGTCAAAAACCCACAATGTGTCCCACAGAATCCCACAAAGTCTGGCAAATTGCACCAAAGAGATCTAGCTTTTTTTAGCTGGAAGCATTGTAGATTCAGTGTCTGGAAAGCCTTACATTTGAGATGTGTGTGTGTGTGTTACGAATATGAAGCACAATGTAGGATTTACTCCCATAGAGAAAAAGTGCTTAAAATTAAGTGAATCTTTCCAGTTTTAAAGCATTTTTCTTGTCTTCATGTTTCTTTCATGAAAGTTCTTTCCGGTTTAACAAAAAGAAATAAACAGAACCCTGATGTGACATTGATGTGGTACTTCTAGGAGCTTCAGAAAGGACATACTCTTTTCTCTGCACATGTACATGCTGTCTTTAAGATCTGCAGATATTTGGATGCAATATGAATAGAGTATATAGTCCTTTAACATTGTCCATTCCTTCCGCTGCCAAATGCAGTGGAGGTTCAGAACGTGCAGAAATTGTAGAAACAGACCTAGGTTTCAACTGACTATTATTCAAGCCAACACATCCAGCATCTTATTATGAGAATTGCATAACAATAATTAATACACATTCCACCTCCCTGTATTGAGAAAGGAAACACAGGAAATAAAGTGACTGGATTAAAAATAGTTTTTGTGGTAATACTGAGGTTGTAGAGATGGAACTTACTACGTTTAAAGCAAAGCTGTCAGGATCGTATGAGTAAATGCATAACAGAAAGAAAGGATTAGGAAGATGAAGGTATCTTTACATTGTTTGGAAATGTATTTTGAAATAAACTGATGTTAGATTTTATTTAAAGAAGGATTTTTAAGCTGGAGCTCTGCACCATTTAATTTCACGGATGGAGGCCTGGACGGAATTCCTTATGTTGGATATATCTGGAAACATACTATGCTTCTAAATAAGAATTTTGACTTCAGATGCGAAATGAAACAGTCCAGAGTCATAAAGACCTTGCCTGTATCAAAGAAAAATTCCTGTATTTGCTTGAAAGCATGAGTGTACCTGTTCAAGTTCCGTTCTCACAGAACTTGGACAGCTGTAAATGGGACCTGCTGTGCAGAAAGGCTGATCTTGGACCAGCTCAGCTGCATCACTGCAGCTCCCCAATGACTTGAGCTCCCAGAGATGATGATGCTCAGCAATGGGCTTTGTGACACAGTAGGACAAAAAGTTTTGGAGCAACGGGGTAGTCCTTGAGGATGCTGTTTAAGGCTCTGAGCAAACTCAAGAAGATGTTCAGTTTGTGTTTGCAAATGTGTTTGCAGTGATAGGCCTACTTTGGGGAGCAGCATGATGTTCAAATGTCATGTGTTAAAACAAGCATGATGGGAAACAAAGCGAGTACTGTTGACAGGACATTCATTTTTAAAATGCCAGGTCTGGAAAATACTGTCTTGGACGGTGCCATAGAATTAACAGTGAGCAGTGCATCTGATTACAGCTGAATTATTTTCATTTATAAAGCGACTATTTAGATACACACACACTATATCTATAATATACCTATTTATACATTTTAAACACAAGTTTTAAGGTATTATGTGAGCTTTCTTCGCATTTTATATATTCTTAAGAAATCTTTCCCACCATTTTAAATGTTCGGTTAAAGAAGGATGTATATTTTATATGTATATTTCTCTTTTTAAAATATCTTGATGTATTTAAAGAAAAGAATTGATATGTTGTATGATTTACAGTCTTGGAAAAAAATAACATAGTCATAACTTTGCAGTTTTTGTGATGCATGAAGATCAGATTTTTTAATGTTGGTTAATGCTTTACTAATTAAAGTGTGCATGTTAATTAAAGCAGAGGCTAATGTTAATTACCTATATTAATGGAATCTCATGTAGCACCTGCCTGAAGCAATGGGTTCAATTTTCAAAATATCTCAATTAAGGCTGAAACTTTTGATTTGCATCTAGTAGGGTTTCAATTAACTGCATTGCAAACTTAAATAACACACTTAAAGGGATAATATCACCAATCACATGCAGCACAGTGGAATTGGTCGGTTCAATTATTGACTATGGCTATGAGAGCTTTCACAGTTGGTAGGTAAGTACTATGGTATTGGCAAGTGATTATTGTCTAGGGCTGTCATCGCTTCTGTGGCTGTTGTAAGAGAGATGTTAAATTGCTGTACTTGGGTCTCACTGCAATTCCATTGTTGAGGGAGACAAAAATAGAATGATGTTTGTTCACATCCAGCATTTAATGGTGAAGATTCAGCTTGTTCCTCTGAAATAAATGACCACTGTTCCATGACATGGTGAGGCATTTTATCAAATGGGAAAGCAGCATTTGTGATAAAGTGCACAATGTTGCAGTGTACTTCTCAGCCAAGCCAAGAGATGTGATTGTATTCCCAATCTCTGTTTCAGCCACCACAGCATTACGTGTTGACATAGGAGCTTTTAATGAGCAGCTTCAGGAAGCGATTAACAAAGCACTAGAAATAGATGCAATCATGCTGATTGGAAATTCTACCTAAGCTCCATAAACAAGATCGTAATGTCCTGCTACCATACAACTTTCTAGGGTAATTATTCCTGATAGCTCCAAGACTTGAACTTTTAATCTGAGCCTACTCCAATAAGACATTGACAGTTCAGTTATAATGAAGCCAAGATCCAAAAAAAGCATGCTAACTTTTGTTGGTTTGGACACACAGTTGAGGAATGGATGTAGGCTTCTGTGGAAGGCTCCAAATTTTGTTCATACATGTGATGCAGAAGTACAGCCAAGTATATTTCTTGTGTGGCCTCTGGGGAAATAGACCACCAGAGAGTCAGTTTTCAACCATGCTCAGCAAAGAGAACCTGGAGCACAAGGTTAGCCTGTGGCTATATTGCCAGAATCTATCATGTGTGCCTATATATTTTCCTGCTAAAAATGGCCTTAGACCTTAGACCATCCCACTAGAGTGGGTGCTGACTATCTGTATAAGAGATTGCCTACACCTTTTAATAAAAGCTTTTTGTAACACTCAGGCCTAATGCCTCCATTTTAATTAATGCTATGAAAAAAGAAAAAAAATATCTTCATACTATCAATCTGTTTAAGGTATTTGTGAGATTAGAATAAAACCCTTTCACCAAACTGCATTTAAAATATTTGTTTTAAAATGTTGTAATGGCCCTTGACTTATGAGTTATCAGTTAGTGACCTCTCTTGGGTCTTGATTAATCAGTGTGTAATGATTTTTGTTGCAGTTTTCACTTCTAAAGAGCCTGTGTCCCACATCATATTGTAAGGTCACTAGATGGTTTAGAAATTACACTTTTTTGTCTCTGGAAACACATTAAGTCTATCATAATCTAAGTGCCCAGAATCCCCATGTAGTGATACTCAACTTCTTTAACAGTATAATGTTCTTTAGAAGTACTGTATGGCCACAAAGTATTGTCTTATTTATGGTTACTGGAAATGTGCATCTTTTAATTAAAGCTTTCCCTTGACAGATATTTTTTGTAGTAATTGAACTTCAGATTCCTTGATTCAATATGCATCTTATTTTAGCACCAGAAAAGTCATATTTTCATGGGTCAGGTGTTAAAATACAAAGATGCAGGAGGTATTCATATTATACTGTGATATGTTCTTGTCATCTCAGTTATGCTTCCTAATATTCTTTGAAGCAAAAAGATTAATTTATGCAATTTTGTAGTCACATGAACATTTGTTACACACATATGTCATCTTTGGACATCTACATCTTGAGATGGGTGATTTTGCTGTTCTCAGTCTGCTTAGGACCTGGCTTCTTTTCTTTGTGAAATTAAAGTGTTTGATCATATCCATTTAAATATCTGTCTAAACTTAAGTAAAAAAAGCCAAATGTCTCCTGCTTGTTGGGCTCTTGGTAGCACAGGATACTCTAGCAATAAATCTTGTATTCATATGGCAATTTAACTACATTCTAAATGAGAAATAATACACCACCAAACAGGCGGTATCTTGTGTAATGGTCATGTCTTTGATGAAAATCTGTTGAAATCATTGTATTTACAAGATTACTGAGTTTAGGTCTCTCTGGGTATTAGTTGGCCCAAAGGCACTTAGCCAATTAAGGCTATTGGAAAAAATGAAAGCAATCCAACCTGGAGCTTTCTGAAAGGAATCTTTAACACCATTTACTTCTCTTGCTGTATAGGGACTATAATATAGCTCTTTCAATATCTTAGGTATATTTGGTGTGGTTTTATTTAGCTGGGGTGTTTTTGTTAGGTATGAGAGAGAGGCTAAAAAGTTTAATTCCTTGTAAAAATTAGAGAATAATATTTCAAAAAAAAGCATCCAAAACAAGCGATTCTACAGTACCATTTTATTAGAGAACAAGGAAGAAGGAAGCCATGCAAATTTGGATAGATTTTTGTCAATAGTGATTTGAAAGGTACCCCTTTAAAATTCATATTCTTACATTTAGGCATATGTATTCCTTCTGGAATGTTTGCTTTATGAGTAAGTGAAGACCTCAGGTGCTTTAACCAAATCAGCTGTGCAGGTTTGGGTCTGGAGTCATGACAAGTTCGTAAAAGAGGTCCTGGGGAAAAGTAAAACAACTACAAGTACATGGAATGCACTCTGTTATACTGTGGCATTTTCAACAGAAATGGAAAGAGCAAACAGGTTAAGTCGCATTAGATACTCATGGGCTAGAATGTGGGTATATATTTTAAATGGTTCACATAAAACCCAATTGTGCAGTCTTTACTCTGGCAAAATTCCCTTTTAAACTGTAGAAAGCTTTCCTCAATACAGTATCTAAAGAATTTGAGTGCTGGATATTGGCTTTTCTTTTACAGTTATTTTTGGAGCTTTGACACATAACATACATGTGAATCAAAATCTACCTTAAAGTGCTGAGATAAAAGGTTTCCACTAAATTTTGTCTTGGTAATTCAATAAAGTGTTATCACATTAGAGTTCTTGCCGAAGTAAGGTGTCTAACATGTTTCTGAAACGGAGCATTCATGAGAAAAAGAAGTTTTTGGTGCTAGAAAAGGGATGTCACTTGTTATATTTTAGGACTTTAATTGTTCTCTTAGTTTGTCTTAGCCTTGAACAGCCTCTCTACAAGTGGATCATATCTTAATATTTTATGTATTTATATAAACTGAGGTTTTTAAAAATAATTTTGTATCACATCTGTTTTTACTGCATGTTGCTGCATGTCTCTAGAGGCATACAGCATTTTTATTTTCAAGTAAATTTATATTAGTTGCAGTCTCCAGCTGTTTTAGATATAGAATCATTTCCTGTTGGTACAGTTTCCAGGACAATGCCCTTTTTTTCTTCTCAGAAGAATGAGAAATTTAATTTAACAAAGACATCCTATAATTGCCTTTGTATCTAGCAAGGTATCTAGCAATCTAAATATTTTATTTTATTTAAAACATCTGTCTACATAATATCATATGACTATACAAGCCTATATCAGCCTCCTGAAAGACAGCTGCTGCCACTTTTATTTAATTTATAAGAGACCAACAAAATTGCTCCTTAAGATAAAGCCCGTCTGCCACTGAGTCATATATAAAAAAATTTTGCAAGATGAAAATTGCTTGCATTTACAGTTCTTGTTAAACTAATCTAAGTCTTTTTCAAATTTAGAAGCATCATTTTTCCTTTTTCCCCTCTGCACCCCTCCTCCCCACCCCCACCCCCCCCACCCCCACCCCCCGCCCCTAGCCAATCGCTATGGAAACATAGGAGCTTTACATATACATTTTTTAGAAGCTCATTTTATTAAGATTGAAGGTACATTTCTTTTTAAGATTAAATGCAAAGTAGAGTCGCATCTTAATTGCTTGCTTGTGGGATCTATTTATCTCCTGCTATCCTCATTTTCACAGACGTTTTGTGCAAATTATACTGGTCAGAATTTTCATGCAGTTTTTCAGAAAATATATAGGGGAAGTGATAATGCCAATATAGATTTTTATCTGTTTTGTGTTACTAAGCTTTGTTTGCAGTGATTCTAAACTGTTTCTTTGTATGAAGCAACTCATACTGAAAAGAAAATGTTTAATAGATAGTATCAATTTAGGCACAGCAGCCATCCTAGAAAAATAGATATAGGCATTCTACAGTATGTCTAAATAGGACAAGTTTACCTTTTCCAGGGAAGTAATCAAAATATTCTTTTTTTGGAGAACTAAGAGTATGAAGGGAAAATGTTTATGGTTCCCTACTGGCACACAGTTATGATTGACAGGAAAACCCAACATGTATGCCACATGAGACATCTTGTTCAGGAACTTTCAGGAGGGTAGTAAATTGGTGTTGGCACAAACACAAAAAAATAAAATGACTTGATTCAGCAGTTTTCAATTCTAAATCCCCAGGCTCCAAAGAAAGAAGTAAATATTCATCAAATGATCAAAATTTATATTGATTTTTATTCTGCATTAGCAGCTCAAAGTCAAGATTCTTGGCAGGGTGGATGTCGGTTTGAATGATTCTCTTTGAAATAAGGATACAGGCACTGGGCTGAGTGCTACTGTGCATTCCTGAACCATAGGAAAAGACTATTAGAACCCTAGGAAGCAATTTTTTTTTAAAGAATTGTATAAAGGCATGCTTGTTCTGTACTGTTTTGATAACTAAATTGTTGTTATTAGTATGTAAAGTAATTCTTGTTGTTCCTGCTTTACTCCATCCTTTCCATTATCATCTAAGGACAACTTTTCTATAGTACTTCAAAGGGGAACGGTAGTTCATGTACTACAGTAACTGAGTTAATATCAGTACTTTCCAAAGTAAGTGTATTTTAGAATGAAGTGTTAGCCTGGCAGAGCAAAGGAAGCAAAGATTGTATCTGCACATTATACATCTTTAATTTTGCAGTTTGTGCCAGGGAGTAAATAAAGATCTTGGGGGAGGTGGTGGGGGAAGGAGGATGGAAATCCAGGGGAAGAGAATGTGAGCATGAATGCAGCACTGAAACACAAATGTGATGACTGTGATTACCGAGCTGTGAGATTTAATGAGAAAGCCTGTATTAGAGTGAAGTAGAAAATCATAACCATCACCTCTAGTCTATAGGGCTATAATTGGATCTCAGCCCCCAGCAAGAAGTAAATAAATAAGTTAGTGACATTTTTAACAAACTTAAATATATTGAGAATAAAAGGGGAAGCTTTCTCCATTACTGTACTGGTGCAGTATACTTGGGTTTTTTTCTTTGGTTTTTTTTTTTTTTTTTAAGTATCTCAGCTTGCATTAAAACAAGATTCGTTGTCGTAAAATGGAAGAAGAGAATAGTAAGTGTGTTTTAGGGGTGTGTGTGTGGGGTGTGTTAAATAAAAAAGCAAAGTGAGACAGAAATACTGTAACTATCAAAGTGTTAACAAATTTCCCAAATGTCCTAGGTGCTTACAATTCAGCAAACATCTTTAACAGCATAGCTTTAAAATTAAATTTTACAAACATTATGGGTAATGCTTTAATAGTATGCAAATTGCAATGAAGTCAGAAGCGGCAAAGCTGACCTCTCAGCAATACAAATATTTTATGTTTAAAACAGTTATCTTTTTACAGTTCCCTCTGCCTCAGTAGGTGTCAGGTGCTTCAAGAGGCTCCTCAGCTGAGGATCATAAATAAACTCAAAGGAGCAGCGGTCTGTGCCTGCTTTTTATACATGGCAAAGCAGTTGTACAAATCAGCGTATTAAGCTGTATGTTTTGTTGCTGCTACAATAATTACTAATATTTTTACTAATATTTTTTTACATTTCCTCAAAATTATTTTTTGTATTTTCTGTTCCTAATCTTAGTCAAAGCCCATATATACACACACATAATTTCTCATATGTCGCAAGCTTTCATATATATATATATGAAAAATAATGTACAGAAAGAAATACTTAACCTGCATTTCTCTGCTGTTAATGATTTAAGTAAAATGTCATTTTTATCCTCCTTCATAATCTGCCTATTCTTAGTTATCTTGCAATGGAGACAAAATCCTGTGTTCACAGCTGCGCAATTTTATAACATTAATAGTTTAATATCTAAAAAATGGTTGAAAAAAATATAATTTCTCCACGTAATAGGAAAAAAATTGATCATATTAAAAAAACCCACAAACAAAACCAGCCAAAAACAAACCACTCTACATTGTATAGTAAGAAAACATTCTCATCTTTAGGGTTTATACAACATCAAATAGACTATGTAGGCATGGAAAGAATCTCCTTAATTTCTGAACAAGTCAAATAAGCAATCAATGAGAGGCATTTGAGGTAAACTCAGTGTAGGAGTTTGGCCTTGAAAATGTTTTGACACTTCTGAGCATTTCAAAATATTTGTCTCAAAATATTAGATCAAAAGGAGAACTTTATCTCAAAACTGCAATTTTCTGAGTTGGTGTGTATGGGAAATTGTGGAACTAGTTGTTAAATATGAAACATTTCCCAAGCATATAGAAGTTTAACATGGAGCTACTAAAAGAAAACAAACCCTGTTTATGCACTAGTTAAAATAATTACTATGTAGCATGCTCATAAATGATGTAGTATTTCAGGAAAAAAGAGTTCACATTTTTTTTCTGTAATATGGCATCATCTTACTAGCCATTTCTACATTTTATGTAGGTTCCTTTAGCATAAGTGACAGAAATACACAAACATTTCTGTTCATGAAACGATATCAAAACATAAACCGGGAATACTATTACAGTATGTTAAAATTAATTAAAAGTATTACCAAAGTAAGTTCAGATTCATACGTTGCAAGTTTAAAGAAATCATTACCTTATATTTACTTTCAAATATAATATATAATTTTATATATATATATATATAATATAATCAATATAATGCATTCAAGATAACTTGGAAGCCACTTTCTACAAATAAGTCATCAAGTTGCACTTCACTTTAAGGCAGTAGAGCTTCCAACAGTGGAAAAAGAGATTTCTCCAAAATATGCACAAAGTGGATCTCTGAGAAAAATTTCCAATGAAAAGGCCATAGCATTTTTATATTAGTTCAGTCATGCCTTCCTGTTTTCCCTACAATGTATTGGTTTTGCAAGACCTACTTCATCTCGGTTTTTTTTAAATACAAAAGTAGGTGTCAGTCTGCTGCAGAGATGGAGGTGAGGGAATGTGCACCATCACGCGAATTTTTCTTTTGCACATGTGTACCATCCTGAATTCTGAACGTTGGTACCTTTAACCTTAAAAGCATGGCCATTTTGAATGCCCAGCCCTACAGATCAAGCTAGGTGCATTGCCTGCCCATGTGGTTTGGTACACAAGCCTTTCAGAGGAGCATGACTTTTAGAAATACCAATGCTTTGGGGTGACAGGCAGACTCTTAACAATCTCTTGTTAAGCCACTTCATTGCTCTAAATGTGCAAACAAAGGGAATGGTAGGAACAATCAGAACTGTGCAAATAGTGAAGGTTTTAATTAAGTAAGATTAAGTTTACAATTTTTGCACATTGAGGAAAGACTTTTTGTGTCTGACTAGTCTTTCTTCTTGACTACTTGGGGATCTTGAGTCTGGCCTGGAATGGTGTTCAACCTTGTGTTTAAGTACAACATATCTGTGTTCTGACCTCCTATAGGAAATTGTTTTCTCTGCCAGACAGGAAAGAAACCAAGACAAAAGGTTGTGATGATGAATTGCTACTTTAATAAAGAAAATTCTTCTGGGTTTGTAAGAATGGGACTGTTTGGACTTACAGTTCTTGTGGCATGTGAAGATGTGTCACTGAAGGAGCTGGAAGGCATGTGGCAGTTTTGATGAAATGCACTCCAACTGTTATGTTGATGAGTTCGGCTGGATCTGCATCCTTGTTAATTTGTGTATTCCGCCTGGTTTTAGCAAGCACTATTCTGTTCATCCCAGTCCTTTCTGTTGTCAGAGCAAGCCTGTTCCCCACCTGGCCCCCAGTTATTACAAAACCTTCCTTTGCATCCTACCTGTCGCTCCAGCTCCAGGCTGGAGGTGCAGACCTGCAGGACAAGAAAAGTAAGTAGCAAAAGATACTGGCCATTGTGTGATTCCCAGTCTTACAAGGACTTTTTTTTCACTTTGTAATTTTGGAATGCTATTGTCAGTAAATATTCAGTCTTGGAAGTCGCTGGAAAGGCTAATCCTTTCATACTTTTCTTCAGTGCTTTTTGGTATTTGTGATATAGGGAACTTCTCTGAGTACATCGCTGATATCTGTTTGATGCACAGGGCATGCCACACTCTCGTGTTGTGTTTAACATTACACTGAACAGAACCAAAGACAGGGGGACAGTCAGGAATTAGACACCAGAGATCCAGATTTTAAATTAACAACATGATCAGGATACCTCCATGGATTTGGTCAGACAATGCTGCTGAGGCCATGCTACTGGTTGCATTTGCACTCCACAGTCCTGAAGTAGCAGGTCATGTTCCTAATCTTTATACAAAAACCCAAAACCACTATGTATTTCTGAAAGCCAAGGGCAACTCTGCAAAAAGGTATTGCTGTTATTTACTGGCCTTCTCCCCCCACCCCCTGTTATTTCTGATGGCTCTGGGAACTGCCTGAAGTTCTGCTTGCTATAACACAACCCTACTTGATCTAAAATTTCAATTTCTGGCTCCTGTAGATGGGCTTAAAATTCACTGTGCTGTTACTGCTGTTACTTAAACTCTATGATGAATTTAAGTACCTTGATAAGTAAGAATGTTTTTGCCTTGTAATTTTGCTCATTCTGTGTGGAGGTTTCACATTGTTGTGATTATTTTAGTACACTGAAAAACAAAGTGATAAAGTTATTACCAATATAAAAGCATTTCTGAGATTTATGATGATAAAAACACTTTGCTGAGATTTAACTGGTAACAAGCATGCCCTGATTAACAGAATTCATTTCCTGCATGATCAAAACACAACGTGTCCTTTTGTAATAGGACTATCAAATGTTCAGCTCTCAGTAAACACATTTTATGATATAGGATTATTTTTTAATCTGATTCAGTTCTGAAGAAAGTGTGCAAGATGAAGGATGGAAGAGGCAGGGGAGCCAAAAACAGGAAGGGTAACAGACTAAGATGTCAACTGCAGCAAGGTCTCTGTTTTAGTTGTGCAGGGTAGGGGAGGATAGGGAGAGAAAAGTGGGGGAAAAAAGCTGATGATAAGAGTTACCATCCTCCTTCAGCAACAAATGCCTACACTTAGGGTAGAAACAATACTTCCAAGTCACCTGAAGTCCAAGAACCCGAACGCTGCCAAATGTTAGACTCGATGATCTTAAGCGTCTTTTGCAACCTGAATGATTCTATGATTCTGTTATACGATTCCATTTAAAATGCCAGGGTAACCTCTTGGAAGTATCGCTTCTACCCTAAGTGTTTACAGCAACAGAAGACCTGTTGGCTGGCTGTGGGGATGAAGTGGTGGATGGTCAAGTCTTTGGTCAAATTGTTGCCTGCCAAAGAATTTTTTCTGTAAGCTACACCCCCATGGAAGATATGTTGAGCTGTGTACTTCTTAACATAATTTTATACAGTGGCTGCATCTGTGACAGAGCCAGGATCTGTTTCATGTTGTGTAATAAAGCTTTCTCCACAACTTTATAATGTGGAGAAATAGACAGAATATTGTGTCAGAAAACAACAAAAAATGCTTGAGGGCACACATATGACCACGTAAATGCTACTGCAATCAACTCAGTTCTGGTAAGGAATTACTCCCAATTTTATTTCTTAAGAAATTCACCAATTACAAAGGTATAAAGCGTGCCGAGATGGGACATGCATGCTTTTAGAATGGTGCAGCTGAATTTGCACTTCTATAAAATATACATATAGGTGAGCCTTCTAAATCTACATACTGTATAATGCCATCTGACCACCTCCTTGTTTAGTGCAAACTGGAATTTGTGCTTTACTTTAAGAGGCAATGCTTTTATCTAGCTTAAGTTCCAATAATGGCAGAGGAGCTGAACTATGTCTGTATTTCATATGTAATTCTACAGTAATTACAGTCTAGTGTGGCAGTGGTATAGCTTTTCTAAAGCACTGTAGAGAAAGAATAATGCAAGATAGAATACTTTCATAATTCAAATCAACTGAATGTGTTATATTTTGTATATTTAAAACAGAGAATAGTTTGCTTACAGTACCATAGTTTGTAACAAAAGACTTGTGCTCCCTAGGAAAGAGTATCTGAAAATACTTTCCTTTCAATACCAATTCAGTGATATTTATTCTAGTACCTTCCCTCATAAAAAAATCTCCAATTTACATTGGTGTAAATTTTGAGTCTCTGATTTGACACTGTATACAATATAACCTTTCAATCTCCTTCCTCCCACAGTAGCAGCCATTATCCCTCCTCTTGTCTTTCTCCACTTCAGAATAAGGTCATTCTAACGTGTAGGTCTAACAAGAAATACAATGTATTTTCATTGATTTGTATTGTCACTGATTACCCCTTCGTGTTCTATAGTGATCTGTATAGTAAAGGACATTCTGTGTTGTCATGCAAAGCCAGTCTTAAGGAACAGATTCTGCACCCCAGGCTCCATCGGTTTATTTATAAGGTCTTACTTTTTAGAAAATGAGCTTTCTGACAATAGCCTTGAAAATATTTACCGTTATTAATCGATCACTAGAACTGAATATTTGGCACTAGTATAAAATTTTTTCACTGTTTTTCCCCAGAGACTACTGTTTTCTCATAGTCTTGTTCAGAGATTGGATCCTCCAGGCTCAGGAAAATGAGAGCGTTTTGTCATTTGATTATTGGAAATATCTCAGTTTAATTTCCAACAGAAAACTGTAAACTCATTCAATCCTGCTAGGCAGAGAATCTGTACAAATGTGTAGCCAGACCATCACCAGCATCTTTATTGTGTTTTTACTGCAAAAAATGTCACTTAGAAGAGGACCACAAAGTGGAAAAAACCTGCTGAGTATCATTCCTTGGCATTTTTTTAACACGTTCAATTTTTCAATGATTCTGACTGGCTACATCTTCTGAAAAAAAGAAGAAACTGAATTCCACTTCTAAGATGGGGCACCAAGAGCAAATGAATGATTACCTCTCAACCAATTTTAACTACATATATTTAGGATGATGCATATCTCAGTAGACTTTCTCAGGATTTCCTAGATATCCAAGTCCATAGAGGTGTGTTTGTGATAGAAATTATAGTTGTGTTAAGTAACAAGAAATCATATGTAGAGCAATCTGAAAGTGCACACTTAAAATAAGCTAGAAGGTAAAGCAAGTAGCTTTTATGTATTTGATTAGCAATTAATAAAGTTGCTACTTTATTCTGCCAGTATACTGCAAAGCTAGTCCTTTGTTATCAGTAAAGATTTTAAATTGAAAATAAATGGCAGTAGATTTATTGCGTATCTGTGCTTTGTACTGGTTTTGAGATTGTGCCTTCTGCCTACTTAGTTCAGCTTCTGCAGAATGTAGGTTTTTGAGACTTAAACTGATCAATACCGACTCGAGTTCTTCAAAGCTTCTTTGGCTTTGCAGTTGATATCAGTAGAATAGGGACACAAAAAGTGCTTAAGTACAACAGTGAGATAGATGAATTCACACAGTGAAGAAATCGGAGAGATCTATCTGAAACTCTGCGCTGCCTGAGTTTGAGTTGCTGTAAGTATTTGCAATCGCTGAAAACAAAAATTGGGTTTAAAACAAAAATAGTTGATTTATAGAGGGATCATAGTTCTGAGATACAATAACTGGGACACAATTGCTTGTATTCAGGATTTTTAGAGTATGATGTTGGTGGAGTTTGTAATGCTCAGTACAAGAGGGCCTTATAGCTGTGAGGAAGAAATAGTGCATTCTTATTCATCCCTCTCCATATATTTAGTTACCTTTCCATCCCGTTTTTCCTTTCCCCCACTATTCTGTTTCATCCTCCTGTTTCTTCTCCTATTTTCCACATACATTAGTGATTTGTTTACAAATATTTTTGCAAGTGAACAGAGAATGAAAGATCTGTGAAAAGCTGCTTTCCTTATTTTTCCCATTTTATATTTTAAACTATAGAGGAAATTATAGAGAGGGGATTTAGAAAATGAAAAAAAAAAAAAAAAAAAGATTATCTCAAGTATTGGGATAGTTGTGCTGTTTTAGAAACACCATGTGTTCATATAGTTCAGAGCTGAGTTTTAATTTGTGTGTGTGAGGTTCCAGAGTTTAGGCTATATGTGAATTCCCTCTTTTTGGAGCACTGGAGCAGTGGGGGAGGGGGGCATTGTATACATAATTTCAATGACAGCCAACCCACCCTCCCTCCCAAAAAAACCCCCCACCAAAAATAACCCTAAAAAAACCCACACAAAACTCATAGGAAAGAAGCCAGAATTACTAATCTTGATTCCCAAACCCATCCTGAATACCAGGGAAATTACTTGCCTAAAATCTTCCACAAGATTTCATTTTTAGGCTTGAAAAGAATCATGGAAGATTGTAATTGATAATGTAATTGTTTTAGAAAGTTACTGGTCACTCACAAGAGGGCTTTTGACTGAGTGTCATGGAAACCATAAATAAGATAAAAACAACCAATGGATAACTGCTTTCTGGTAAGAATAAATTAAAAGAACAAATTCATAGCCTTGTGTGGAATTAAAAGAACAAATTCATAGCCTTGTGTGGACAAAAAAAAAAAAAAAAGCTGGAAGATTATCCTTACTGGTGGAAGAATCCTTCCAAAAAAGAAATTTGTTGAGGTTCCCCTGTATCCTGTGGAAGGGGTTTGTTTATCAGCTTAAACAGAAACATACTTGGGGGTGGAAGTGGAACGGGAAGGTGATGATGTTTGTGTATTTGCTGCTTTTAGTAGTTTCTGAGTTATATAAACAGCAATTTTAATTATAGTTTCTGAAAGAGCGTGTTTTATAGCACTCTCAGACCTTTAACATTTTACTCTAACTGGACAGTCCCAAGTAGTTTGTCCTGTATTCAGGTAATGTTTCTTCATTGTAACCCTGTGTGGTTTAATTTTCCACTATTGTAGAGAAGGTATGAAAGCCTTGTATTTTATTTGTGTGCATACTGAAAGACCTGCATGGTTTACTTGCATTTTTTATCTTCTGTCTCCTTGGAAAATTGCTAGTGGTTTGTTTGTTTTTTTTTCCTTTAATTTCTCAAAACATATTTTGGTTTACTGCCAAACGTAACAAATCTCATTGTAAGAGGCAACTGAGAGAGAAAGCTGTAAATGTTTGAATTTTAAATTTTAAATTTTAAAAGGAAATGGCATTTCCAAATCAGCCACATTATTACTCAGCAAAAATTGCACCAAGGCAAGGCATAAGCAAATATACCTGTTATTACCACAAGCTTATAAAGACATTCCAACCTTCCTTCAGGCTTTCCCTGCTGACAATCTTCAGTGCCTCTTTCCATTCACTTGCCTGAATTTTTCCTAGATTTTGCAGGTTTCCCTTCTCCTCTCTAGCCCTTTCATTACTTTTTCTTTACAGCTGCCATTGTTCCATAGATTGGTAACTCTGCCGTGCTGTCAGCAGCCAAACAAACTCTTCATTTCCCTGCCTCCCGCAGCAGAAAAATGCAAGAGTCCTCATACAAAAATTTCCTCTGTGCTTGTTCCATTTACTTGCCATAGCACTAAATGGTTAAGCAGGCGTTCCTCTCCTAATGGAAATAAGAGTATGTAGTTACACAGAAGTAGCAGGTTTTTTGAAGCATTATCAGAATTTGTAATGCTTTTTTTTTTTTTTTGGTGAAGCATATTAAAAGAAAACAATAGCATATTGGTCCCAAAGTGCTTTTGAACTTACTGTACCCTCTGTTCTTTGTCCTGTTCCTAGGGGCAAGTGTGGCAAACAGCAAATTTCATCCTTTTATCATCTGGTTCTCTGAGCCTCAGAATCAAACTGATCACCACAGCTGCAATAAATAAAGTGTCTATTCAATAAGTTATGATGCCAAGTATTCAACATTCTTCTGGCCAGGCACAGAGTCTGATGGAAACCAGCACATCTCACTTATTGCCTTTTTCCTTGCAATTAAAATTGCTGAATAATCAGTGGACACCAGATATGGGAAAGCTGAATGTGAATGATGCCAATTTGCTTGGTTTTGTTTACACTTACTATTTAAAACAAATATACCTATGGCAATGTGGCTTTCATTAATTATGAAGCACAGGCAACGTATTAATAATATCAGTCTTGAAGCCTCTAAGAAATGTAATTTTATGTATCTACCTGTTCTGTCTTAGTGCGTGATTTCTCATATCTTTTTTATTCATGTCCAGACATCTTTATGCAGCATTTGATTGGATATGCATCTCATCTCATGGAATATATAGCACATTCTCTGATAGAAACTAAATAGTTCAGTTCTAGCATTTGGGAATACACTGTACTTTTCTCTGACTTAATGCTTCAGACTTTTCAACTATCATGCAAGGAGAAAAATCATGGTGTGAATCATTTGGTTAAAATTGTTGCCGTCCAAAAATATTTGTTTTAAATGCATTCTTTCTGATTTTTTTTTAAAGTTCTTTGGTGTTTTTTTTTTCTCTTTGTTTTCTTTTTCTAGGCTGAGGTTCAGCTATGCTATCTGGAAGCACAAAGAGATGCTGTTGAACAGATGTCCTTAAAGCTGTACAGTGAGCAGTACAACAGTAGTAGCAAGCGAAAGGAAGAGTTTGCTGATATGTCAAAAGTTCACACAGTGGGAAGTAATGGGTAGGGAACTATTCTTTTTGTTGTTTTATTCTCACTGATCTGTATTTTTTTTTACATGATATACTTTTTCTTACTTGTAGTTAACCAGGATTTTTCTTCCTAGCCCAAGAGGCAGGGGAAAACTCTATTTATTTTTTTCTTATATGAATGCAAAAAATAATGGGTTCTGGATAATTTATCCAAATCGTGGCTTGTTCATGGGACTACATAACATTACCTAATAGCAATCCATTATTTTGATATTTACAAATGTAATGTGTCCTTTTTCTTCAGGCTTTTCTCCTCCAATGGCTTTGTATCTTTTGATTTCTTAGCATCTTCCAAGGAAGCATCTTTATAATGTATTAATACCTCTGCAAGACAATATAACTGCTATTCTACTAGTGACTAGGAAATATGAATGTGAAGCAATTCACTTAAAGTTCACCAGTTCAAACATCCCAGTTTTGTACTTCTAGAAAGCTTTAATTTTAAATGTTTTCCCTTAACTTGGTCTTCTCAATCTGTTTTCTTATAAATGTAAACACACATACTCCCCTCTCCCTCCACTCTCCTTCCCCCATATTACATATGTAAGTGTATATAAAAGCACTCTTCCTAATAGTTTGAGCAAAGAATCTTGGACAAGTTAATCACTAGAGTATGCTAAAATGAAATCAATGCTGCCCCTCCCTTTTTCACAACCAAGAAAACTTGTAGTTCTGGGTTAAGATTTTTTCTTGAAGGTCTTTTGAAAACTGAATCTTCCAACTGCTATTTCCCCTAAATTAACATCAGAACATATCTGTGAGTTCATAGTAGTGTGGGGCAAAAGCAGTTCAAAGGAGCGAACTAGTGCTCATTTTTTGGGCACCCCCTCATCCTGATAGAAGTCTTCTTGGAACATGTAAATACAGCAGAACCTTTGCCTGCTGTTCCCTATGCAAGGAAATTCATTGACCAAGGTGTTCAGGACTTCTTTGTCTCCAGAACTTCCTTTTCCAATTGTTAACTCAACATTGAGGTCTTGGGAACACAGTTTTATTAAATTACCGACTGTAAGGATAAATGAGCCTTGTAAACATCCCCTCTTATTATACGGAAAGATGACTGTTTTAGAAAAGTTGATGTGGGCTAATTATGTAGGATTACTGAGATCTTGATTACATATGCAGAAATCTGTCAGATTCTCAAACACGCCAGTGCAGCTAGTGCCAACCATAAAAATAATTTGTTCAGAATTAGTGTGTATATGTATATAAATGTGCACTGGGGGCTACATGTTCAAAAACAGCTTCTAATTTTGCAGCCATAGTTGAATGTGAGCAAGACTTAAGGTTGGAATTCTGTGTGGGACATAAGACAGTAAGACATCAACAGACGTTTGATTTTATTGAGGATAAAGGATATAAAGCTTTAAACCTCACGGAAAAATCCAGTTTGTAACTCTACATACCATATGTGAGAAGGAAATAGGCTCTTAAATGCACTTGTTTGCACTTGTAATTATATGCTTATTACTGGGAATGGTAACCTACTAGTTAGTGTTCCCTACCTTTTCTGTGCTGTGGCCACCTTTCTGGGCCCTGATGGCCATCCCAGCCCTTAGAGGCTCAACAGTGGCTCAAGGGGCCAAAGGACCAGAGGGAGACAAATACAATACCATGTATTCAGCCATTATAGAAACTAGGGTGGGCTGGATTCAGATGGAAAACTTCCAGTTGAACCAGTCTGAGGTATTGTATTGAACACAATGGAAATGCTTTTCAGCCATTTCAATCAGTTGGTAAAAGATTTCTCTACTGCATATTTACATATATGCATATATACATATATACATATATATTTGCATATATACAGAAATTCCACAGTAGGATGACCTAGCAAGAGGCTGAGATGTCTACAAAGAATGGCCATTTGCGTGGCTGGGAAAGTTAGGGCATCTTTCCATTAGCTGTTGTGGAAGTTTGACCTAGGAGGAAGAAGAGTATCTACAGGGAGAACAAGATTTATTGTAGATAGAGAATTTTTTATATAGTGGGGGGAAAGATTTGGGAGGTGGCCTTGTGTAAGAAATAGCTACAGTGAGATAGGTAAGGTAGTATCTGCAGAACAGGGTGATGCTAGTGGGTGTGTAGATAACAGATTTCCGGCAGAACAGCAATCTTGTTACAACAGCAATAGAGACAGTTTACATGTATCTGCATGGAAATAGCTAGTGACAATGAAAGAGAAGAGAATGGATATCCACTGCAGGAGAACACCAGCTAGCCAGGCAGGGCAGCAAGAGGTAACCAAGAGTAGCTGAGAGCAGCTGCAAAAATGTTATAGCAGATCTGGCTGGAAATACTGCACCTCCTCAAAACTGGGGAGGACTTTATACAGGTACTGTTGGGAGATATGGGTACGATATTTACAGTACCATTGCACAACATGAAGGCTGGATCCTGGGATCCTGTCATCACCTAGTATTGGGCCTTCATGGGTGAGGCTTTGAGATAAATGAATTAGAGGGGGCTTCAAGTATGCACAGAATATAAAGCAATTTCACAACCGTTAAGGTCAGAACTCTGATTTCTCCTATACAAGAAACATGAAAGGAGTTCAAAAAAATGATGACCCAGAAACTTGGAAGAACTTCTTGTCTGGCTGAATTTTTTTGGTAGGCATACTAGTGTGTTTACAGTATTTCCAAATGCCATGTGAGTTATGCCATCAAAGAAATAATACAAACTGGAAGTGTGTGTTAAACATGGGGAAAAAGGCTGATGGAAATAGCTTCACATTCCTTTTTATTTATTAATGCCACAGACGAACTGGTTTTCTCATGAGAAAGGTGCTCATGAATTTTCATTCAAAATAATAAATTGATGTCCACATTTTAAGAAATATGTTTAGGGTTCAAGGGATTAGACATGCAACTCTGCATATCTGATACCCTGTTTACCAAGATAAAATATACTTCTTAATGTCATTTTAGTTATTATGTAGATAATGGTTTTAGCTTATTAACCACAAACCTGTATTAGGGAAGCTGTATTTACCTGCCCTTTAACTAATATTATAGCATTCTTGTTGGCAATGTTTGGGTATCTCTAATGGAAGAATTTTTATTATTATTTTTTTTGTGATGAACAGATGACCTGATTTATTCTTGTTTTAGCAACTGGTGGATTTGGATAATCAACCAAAATTTGATCTTTTCTGTAGTTCTTGCATCTGTAGCACACATCAGTATTTCAGAAGTTATACTTTCCCTGATTCTGCCTGTGGCAATATGAAAAAAAGATCTTCTAAGCCCAGTAAAAATAGATTCTGAATAAAAAAGAAATATTCAATATACCACAGAAATACTGACAGGTACATTTTAATCTTAACCTGTCACTGATCCTACAATTGCTGGATTTTCTGAATATCTTTTTAGCAGCTTAGTAACTTACATCCTCTTCCAAATAGTAATTTAATAGTAATCAGTAGACCCATCAATTTACATGTAAGGCATTCATTTTAAGAACAATGCTCCCCCCTCCCCCCCCAAATAGAGCTATTTTAGAACTATTAAAAATCTCACAATCAAATTTTAACAAAATATTTATGATGCTTTTAGGCTGACTTCACTATCTTCAGGCTCAGGCAAATAACTGCCATAGACAGTTTGCTTAAAAATACTCCCAGATGACTTTATTTTACAGCAGAAAACCAAATAAGAGAATAGGCACAGTATGTAAACTAGGGAGGGGGAAAAGGTCCCCATTACCTCTTGCATCCTTTCCTGGTCTTTTTCTAGTGAATCCTGTCTCTCTCACTCTTCATTTTGTGTTGAGTTGCTGTTTAGAACCTCAGCTAGAAATCATAGTGTTCAGCTGTTTCCCAATTCTTATCTGAGTTTTGTAAAGGTCAGGGACAAATGCTTTGGTGTGTCTTCAAAGGATTAGTTCATTCTATTACACCAATATATGGACCAGTTTGGACTGTAACTAAGATGTGTTTCTATAGATGCAAAGCAGGTGTTTGGATCCAGCACATCTTCTGCCTATTACAGCAAAATCCCAGTCCACTTCCTGGTGCAATTTCTAAAGACAACCCGCCCCATTCTGGCAGGAGAAGGTCATGAACGTTGGATGTAGGCTTTGTTTCTCATCATCTTCGTATCTTAATTTAGATTTTTCACTGGTACTGACTGTCCAAGTCCAAGTGAATCTGTACCGATTTATATGAGATGAAATTTCGCCTCTTTATCATAAAACATATGTTTTAATAACTGCCTGTCAGTTTTATGACTTTGGAGAGTATTTGGATAAGATGGAAGGGAAAAAATGGAGCTGTAGATACTGAAGATACAGAATGGTTATACTGCTTTCTGAGGAAGGGATAAAGATTCAGTATCACTGCAAATATACTATTCAAAATGGAGTTTAGTTTTATTTTACTTGCAAAATGATATCTGAGTCAAATACCTCCTGAAACAGGAGAAAAGCCCTGAACTCCAAATGAAACTATTATATTTCAACAATAGTAACTCGCCCTTTTATGCTGGCTCTTCTTTATAATAGCATCATTGCTTACCTTCTCAGGGCAGCAAGCAATTTTAAGTAAGTACACCTCATAAATTATTGAGTAAAAGTATACTAAGTACAGTGGATTAAACTAGAGAGTTACTTCAGAGGCTGGAATCAACACTTGTGCATTATACAAGACTTCCTTTGTTGTTGACTCATTGAAAATAATACCACAGAAGGCAAATGCTTTCTTCTCTCTTGCTTGCTTTCTTGCAGAAAGAGAGTTCTGCTTGTCACAACTTTATCTATAAGCTTTCAAAATCGCCATGCATATGGTACTCTAGTTAATAACTGAAACTGTGATAGTCTTAATAACATTAAAAACATGTTTAGTTTATTGTTTCTCTTGTTGAAATACTGCTGATTTATTTAATGGGGTTGCTAAAAAAGTTGTTAATAATTGGAGAAATGAGCTTTAGTGGAACATACACTATTGTTTTGATCAATATGTGGGGTTTTTGATACTACTGACAAGGCTTTTGTTAGTTCCAGTTTTGCAAGTTTGCAGATCCCTTTTCAAGGGGTATCTTTTGACGAATGTGCAGTTTTTTAGCATGTACCTTCTGTCTTGTATCACAGCATTTTAGAAGAATCTATGCTTTACTTATTCACTAGGCTTTCAATAGAGAATCACATTAATCCTTTTAAGCTCCTTATTCTAATGATTTATTTTGTTGAAAACCGTAGTGATCCTCCTTTGAATTTTAATGATTGCTGGCTATTCAAGGATTCATTGTTTTGACTTCCTGTCCTTACCTTTGTTTCTTACATGTCTGTAGGGAACACCTGTCTAATACTGTATCTGGCCTTAGTTCTCACTGGCTTACCATATTCACTCAAGCCTATCTTAAGGCGTTAAGTTGAAATGCTAGCTACTCATCCATGAAAATAAATGTAGGATATTTACAGAGATAGGCAGATAGACAGCAGAGGGATGGCTGAATGGATTGAGTCATTTTTGGATGAAAATAATATTTTCCTAAGAATTATTTCAAGGTGATTGTTGCAAAGTTTCCTCAATATACAGTCAGCACTTTAAAAACCATTACACAACATGTATGGGGGATTTCTGTTTCAAAATTTTTGAAGCAAAGGCAGTATGCCGACGGTTGTTAGGGTTTGGCATCAGCCACTGAATTTAGGTCATGGCACTGGCTTAAATTGGATTTCAGTTTTCATTTTCACCCACTCTGTATAAATACAGAATGTCTCTTTAGAAATATAACTAGGAACATCATGAGTTTTCAAGAATATATTATTCTAATACAAGATTTTAACAACTACGCAGTATTTATGCATAATACATTTTGTTCCTTATCTACAGACTTCTGGACTTTGATTCAGAATACCAGGAGCTCTGGGATTGGCTGATTGACATGGAATCCATCGTGATGGACAGCCATGACCTGATGATGTCAGAGGAGCAGCAGCAGCATCTTTACAAGGTTAGCGCTACCGTTACTGCCTTTACCTAGCTATAGAAGATCTGATTAGCTTGACAAGTCTTTCTCTCACAGGATATCGCTGCGTTCATTGTATGTATCATGGTGTCTATTAGAATTCCCTTCCCTGTCCCCAACCTCATTTCCATCCCCTGTGCGCTGACAGGCTGCACCGACATCATAATTGCAAGAAAGTTCCCTTTATCACATTCTATTTGGTGTAATTCTATAGAAGGACAAAGATTTGTCTTCAAGATGAATAGAAATAAATGAAACCGCATTAATAAATAGACTGAAACAAAATGAAGGAAAAAAATGAAATGGTAGCATTTAACAAAATGTGTTTTGATTGGAGCTTTCAGCTGGATTTTATCCACCTTTCAGACCTCATCTGGGAAGAAAGAAATTTGCCTTGATTTTGGTTTGCTGCTGCCAGGATACGGGACTCTTCCAATTTAATTTTTATTAGTTATACATAAAGCAGACATTGTCATGTTAAGTCATCACACTTGCTTGTGATTTCAGCAAAATGATTTTGAACTTGCATATTGATTATAGGGTCTTCATCTAACATACACACACACACACACACACACACAGAGAGTTTCTCTTATTTGTCATAGCAGCCTTAGCCCAGAAGCTTTATCACTTCTTTTAGATAGACACTACTTTTAAGAAGTTCCCCAAAATGTGTGATTTGATCCTAAAATTGATTCAGGCTTCACTGTGTGTCTGAGAAGCTGTAGTCTACGGGTCTGAGGTGTGGGGGTGGGGGGAAGAAAAGAGGGGCTTTCGACAGAAATATCAGGCTGCAGTAAATCTTCCTCATTTAGGCAATTTTTATTGGAGTAATTCTGACAGTTGTCATCCTTGAATTGCTTTGAGCATATGGCATATTTCAAAGAGCAGATTGTGAATCATAAAAAATAAAATTAATAACTAACCACAGAATCAGCAACAGTATAATGACAAGAAACAACTACCCTCTAGCTTTTTTTTATTTCTTATCAAATAAATGGTACATTCAAGGTCAAATAGAAGTTGTTTTCTTTCTTCTATGATTGCATGATTTGATAATTTCTATATAAATAAATAAAATATAATTTATTTTTACTTGCTTTGGCATCCTAATTTCTTGATAGTCTTCTTGCATTTTAGTCTTTCTAATTTTAGTCCTTTTATTTAAAATACCAGTGAGAAAGGGTTGTCACCTGAGTTAAAATATGTTTATAAATGGAAATACGGTTCAGATCCAAACAGTTTTAGCCTGCAAGTGAGTTTAATTCAGTAGTCTCCATTTCTTGCTTTGACAACCATTTCTTATTTTTGCTAATGTCTTTCTCCTAACTTTCTAAATACTTAATCAGAATTAGCCCTACATTAACAGTCCTGGCCTTGGCCAGGCTCAGAAATAAACAATGTCAGAAATAGGTAAAAAGTTTCTTGCAAATCTAAAATAAGGTGTTTTGGTAGTGCCTGTTCACATAAGACCAGCTTGCACTATGCCTGTTATAACCACTACTCTAAGTTGTATACTAAAAAAATCAATAAACATAAATTTTAAGGAAAGAATCCATCCATCAATATGAAAAGGAACAAAGCTTAAGCAGCCATTCTAAGTATTTTAGGTGTTATTTAGAGTACTTCCCTTTCTGATATCCAAATGTAGCCATTAAGAATAATTATAGATGGTCAAGCTGGAATAACAATGCATGGCGAGAAGAATAAATGAGGGCAATAATTTAGGAATTAGTTTGCAGTACAGTATGGTGGCAAAATGAGGAATATTGAATATTCAAAATGGGAAATAACAGTTTCTTAATATTATGAAATTCTGTACTATGATAGCATGACACTACCAAAAGCAAAATGCTTCTGCCAGAGAGAGAGTAGCTGAGTATCCAGTCTTGCAGCACTGACAAACCAGTACTGCTGCCAAAACACAGGGAGGGTCATCTGCTAATTATCAGAGCCCCTATCTCAAAAGTACCTATTTGGTCACTGCAAAACCACTTGAAGAAGGGTAGAAACAGACTGCCTGCCCTCCCGCGGTGAATACTCTCTGCAGATACATTTCTAGTGAAAACAGCAAGGCAATTGTTAAGGACTGAAGGCAAGACTTAGCTAGAAATGTGGAGTTTGCTTAAGAGATGACTAAGGAGTGTCCGTAAAGCAGCAGGAGTATTTGCAGGTAATGTAAAAAGCTTGAGTGCATAACATCCAGATCTATTAGCCTTTCAAAAAACCCCACAACAACCACACAACAAAAACCCCACCTCCAGAAGAACTGTTGAAAGCTCCAAAGCCCCATAATTTCAGACATTTAAAAGCAGACAAAAGAAAACCTTAGCAAATGTAATTCAGGAAATAATTCTGCACTTGCTAAGGAGAAATCAGATAAATCACTAGGTCTTTATCATCCTTAATTTCAGAGACTCGTGTAACAATGAATCAAGCCCTGAAAACCAGTATGAATAGTTGTATAAAACTAGCTTAGTAAACCTCTTTTCTAATCAATAGTGACACCCTTTTTATTTGGAGCCCGTTATACAGTCATGAATGGTCGAGTGCTCACAGCTAAGGGGCAGGAGCACTGCTTGCACTTCACAGGGAACACAGCCATTCTGGTCTGTAGGGAGGGAAATCCGTAAAAAGAAATTTGAGCAGCTATTATTATCAGAATTCCTCAATGAGGTGGGGTGTTATGAAAACACAGGTCTTGCTTTAGTTGTTCTTTACCGGTTACAGCTTCCAATGCGAACCTGCTAATTGCACACTCTGCATTTTGTTGGGTTCTCCTAAACCCACAGTTCCCTCTTCTCAGTTATTGAGCTGACAAGTAATTGCACCTCTGAGCCAGCTCAGCAAGCCGCCTCTGCCAGGGAACCTGCTGTGGTATCACTATTACCAACAGTAATCATTGCCCCTAAGGAGTCTATGAATGGGAAGGAGCAATGATAAAACAGGTAAATCGGAAGGGGAAAGCATACATTAAAGCAGCGTAACATAATATATAAATGCTAAAATTGCATACAGGAAAATAAAATGTATTTTCATGGTTAGACTGTTTTCCCAGCACTCTGTTTTCAGATTTAATATAGATTTAAGTCAACTCTCAGCTTAACTTTGTTTTGTAATATTCCAGGAGCTTCACAGTTTTTTTAATTAGGATCCTTATTATCTCTCTTTAACTATTTTTATTTTGCCCTTAATTTAATAGGAGCAGCACAGCCTTATTTTTTTTTAACTCTGAGTATGTATGTATGATTTTATCTGGGTTTCCTAGATTTCAGTGCAAAGATTTAGAGAAAGAGAAAACCATTCTTCCTCGCTATGTTCCCCCACAGCCCTAAATAATGTCAGCTTTACAGTCTTAAGCTAGCTAATGATTTTGAAAATCAACTAGTGTTTGATAAAATGGCAGTCACGGAATGAATTGCTGACAGTTTATTTGTCCTCTAACGCTTTATCTATTAACCAAGAAAAAATTAAAAGGAGCATTTCCATGTTTTTGGAGTCTCACTTCTTTGTACTGCTGTAATGGCTCTGTTTAATGCCAAATGTATCATGTTTATTTCATTTTAATCTACTGCATGTGAGCCTGATCTCATAAGCTCTAAGTACACAGAACTTGCATTGACTTCAGCTGTATTCATATGCCATTACTGGAGGATCAAACCCAAAGAATTTAAACTCTGCTAATTAGCCCTTTAGTGGGAACTTGAGTAATTCTGTACCTTGAATGTTCAAAAATGAAGCAAATCAGTATTTACTGGAACTGTGGAGATTAGAAATGAGTATACCAGGCAGAAAAGTTAATGATAATTCTTTCAATTTTCCTCAGAAGATTAATTGCAAAACTTAATTGTGTTAGATTAAAACCCCATTTAAATAAGTACAGTATGATTGTTAAAAATGTTAGTATGTTCGGAATAAAATTAACTAAACATTTTAAAATGGCAAATAAAAGGAATTACATTTTTCTGTCTGATTACAAGTAATGTATGGCGTATTTAATAGAAACTGCATAAGCCGTAAGTCTCGCACTAGTAAGTCTTCGGCAACGATGGTCATGATAGATGGGAAAAGACCTTCATGTAGTAATGCAAAGATTTTGAAAACATGTAGTTGACACGGCTTTTGAACAGGTTAACTGCCAAACTACTTCATCAAAGGGAAGCGGTTCGCTGTATTAAATAACATGAAAACGCACATCAAAAGCTGAGGATACCTTTCAAAAAAAAGTTGAGGGGAAAAAAATTCTCCCAGCAGTTTTTAGTCTCCCTGCTGGAAGCTAGCGCTGCTCGGAAGGTGCAGTTCGTTTCCTCCTCTGGGTGTGCTGCTGCTCCATTGTGCCTTTCTCCCTGGCTCACTGTGCTGTGGCCCTGAGTGGCTCAAACAAACCGTGGTGAAAGTTTCCCTCATTTGCATCACTTCTAGACAGCCCTGTCGTACTCTTTGCTGACAGGAAATCACTGTCTTTGTCACCTTTTTTCAGTGATCTCCTTTTGGCAGAGATTGGCCATGTGACCAGGATTAATCACAACAACAGTTCTGGCTCAGAACTCAATGACATGTTTTCCTCAGCACTTCAATAATGGTGTAGAGGAGTCAGTAGGAAATGACTACATTAATTTCAGAGTGAAAAGATAATTAACACTTAAGGACTAGTGCTATAACCTATGGAGCTATTATTCAAATTAAAACTGATTTATTGCAAACTTGTGAAAAAACTCCAAACCTGTCCTTTAATGCAACTGTTAAAATAATCTTGCCAGCATCGCCGAGTTTAAAAAGAAGCGCAAACAATATTTAAGGCGGTAGTATAAATACATAAAAAACTTCAACATTTGAAACTGGAGGCTGAAGTATGTAAAGTGCTTACTTAGATGATATGAATAGGATACTGGCAAACAAAAGCAGCAGTGTGCTCCTAGAATGCTGTGCTTCAAGGAGTTTCCTTGGCAACAGAAATGCAGTTCCAAAAGTAGACAGAACTTTCCTCAGAAAACATACTATTAATAACAACCTTCCGGAACAACTTGGAACAATTTGACTACTTGGCAATAATAATGCCAAGTGTTCTGCAAATTAATCTAACACATAACAGTAATATGTTTCTCTTGCCCATAATTCTCCTGAGCTGGGGGACCGAGTTCTCTGCTGTTAGAGGATACAAATGTGCAAAGCGGTTCCAAATGCTGCGCAAACAGAGGGGGCTCAAATAGCAGCAGCCTATAAGGATCAATTAATGTGCTTCATATCATTTTAACTTGTAAAACAGATTAGTTTAATTGGATTACTTTGTTCCGTTTAAAAGGAGTTCTGCGTACCTACTGAAGCCACATTGTAGTTCAGTCTTCATTTCAAGCAGATTTTCCATATAAAGAAAACTTATTAAAAGATTAACAGCCTGTAGAGTGATATATTTGGACAATATGCTTAGGGGATTGGTTATAAACTAGAAAACGTGAAGATTTTTGCTCCCTACCCTGCATATTCTGCACAGCCCGGGTTGCCTTCTGTCTGTCTGGTAATCTGTCAGTGCCTGCACGGAGCTGCTGAAACAGTCCGTGGGAGAAGACGATGATCGTCGCTTTGGAGGAAGCTCTCAGCACACTGCAGGATTGAGCCCCTTGTAGGTAGTAACTACAAATCTGCTATGCATGCAGTATTTTTAGAATGTCATCATTTCTGTATGAGCCAAGAGAATAAACTAATTTCAGATTTGCCTTGCCAATAGGAGTCATTAGAATTCCACTAAGGGCCGTAAGTTTACCAGACAGGAAAGGTAGGCTTTGCTGCTACCTCGACTTTTCCTGAATTCTTAGATCTAAAGGTTAAAAGTAATCAATATCTCATTGTGCAGCCTGATAATAAGTAATAACCATGATGTTAAAATCTAAATGATTGCAGATAGCACTTGGGTGTGTTGACCCATTTGGAAGGGCTTTTTAATTGCAATCAGAATAGTCATTATAGTTTGCTAATAAACTTTCGAGCTACCTTGCAAAAATCACCACCTTTTTGAAATATGATTTTAATGCTAATAGCAAATTATGTCCCAAATTATACCCCAAAGTGAAAGCTTTTATTTTTTCTGACAAAGCATATATAACACTTTAAAATAAAAAGAGGAAGATTATTCTGCTAAATAATATCAATGGAGTTACCCATTAACAATAGTCATTCACAGCACTCACTCATGTCTACAGACACGGATTGATGCATGCTTCAATGGAAGTTATTCTTTACCTTTGATGTAGTATATTTGTAACTGTCATGTATAGTAAAATGACTGAGCTAAGTTTTGCACAAAACCTCTGATTTCAGTTACTGTTCTCCATGAATTTCAATAATTTTTATGTGCTGGTCTGGGACTGTTTTTCCCCAACAGATTAAGAACCTCTATGACTTTCCACATAGTAGGAAAATCAACTGTTTTGTATGAGAGGTCTCAAAAATGCCTGATACCTCAAGCAACAGTAAAAATCTGACTGCTATTAGAACATCAACTAAATGAGTTCAGGACCTGACACAGCAAAGTTTCCTAGTCTCTTATTGCAGGGGGTGATGAAATTCATTAACTTTTTCCACACAAGTATTTTCAGTTTAGTTGCACTGGAGAACAGAGCGAAAACTCCTTTGTGACACATCCGGCAACAACCAGCTTGACCTTCAGTGGTCCATATACTTAACTTTGTAATATGATTAAATTCCTTGCTACTTCTGGAAAATTTTATATTTTAAAAAGCAGAAAAGAAAATCATTGCTGGAAAAAAATCTTGCTTAAAGCAGAGAAATGTGAAGTTTTAATGTCTTATGTAATTACAACAGGAAAACACTGATTACTATGTCTACAGAATTACGAAATAAGTCTACAAAACAGATAAAGAAAGAATATGAGAAATATTTCTGCATTTTCTTGGTTGCTTCCATAATATATTTCAAATGTAAACATGCATTTTTAAAGGCCGTGTTGTAATTTCTATGGAGCAGACTCCCTGTATTTCCGCAAGAAGTGGCTTCATGCATTTCACAAGAGTAAGTGGGTTTCTCCCATTTCTTCCCAGCATGACATTGAAGATGAACTTCATATTGTAGCAAAGCAGTATTTACTGAGCTTGTAGCAAAAGCCAGCACAGCTTTTGGGAGATTAAAGCAGTGTGTCTAGAATGAAAGAGGCATTCGACTTCAAACAAAAGTAAATGTGTACCACATAGCTGTCATCACCATTCCGTACTACAGCTGCAAAACGTGGACAATTTACAGTCATCACGTCAAGCATCTTAGTCAACTCCACATGCTCTGTCTTTGTGCCCTTGCTGGTATAAAATGGCAGGATAAGGTCCCAAGCAGTGAGACCTTAAAGCAGTGTCAAATACTCAGCACTGAAGCAATAGTCTGGCACACTCGGCTATGGTGGTTTGAGGGCATAGGTCCAGCAGTAAGTTACCCAAAGCCATTTTCTGTTCATCAAGCATTTGTAGTTATTAAAAAATGGACATGGCACCTCAATTCACCCCAAACGATGATGAAAATTACAGCCTCCGTTGCTTTCTATATGCTAGGGCTGCCTCGTGTACAAACAAGACAGAAAGGGCTCAAGATCAGTGTCAGATATACTAAATTATTCACGTTCTCTGAAGTACAAGTGAGAATAACTGAAACACAGCAGCACTCTAGCTTAATCATTGGACCAAGAGTTCCTAAGAAAAAGTGTTATACTTGTGCTGTTATATGTGCAGTACGACACCAGGGACAACAATACCAGTGCTGCAATGGTCTTCAATACCCTGAACTGAGTAAAGAGTCCATATGATGCCCCAAAATATGGGCCTGCTCTGATTTACATTGTGCTTAGCACAGCCTTTCCAAACGTCATCCTTTGGTCTAAAGGAGTTTAAGTTATCTATATTTTCCTGTTTCCTAACACATTGGATCACATGCAGACCACATGTAAGCATTGCAGTGTCCTGGGAGCTGCCCACTCTGAGATTAGTATTTGATGTATTATGGCAGATTTTATGAAAGTTCATGTGAATCAGCTGACTAAAAATATCTTATGAAGTGATTTGTGAATTTGCACTCACAATTCAGTCATAAAGTCTCATATACAAAAATGACAAATAAGGGATATCAGTTGTCTATAAAAATGAAATTCAAAGAAGCCAGGACTGGTTTATCTATCACTGCATCTCAGAACCTTTAGTCTAATATTTCACAGCCTTTGTTCTGGGATGTGAAACCATATACTACGTTTAAGATCTTATACGATGACTATATAACACAAAAATGGCTCCATCAGCTCAGAGAATAGTGTGTTCTATGCAGTTCTCCAGATATTTTTCTTCCACGCGGTTGTCCAGTACTCGTGAGCCCACATAACCTTACATCCTGCCCCAAGGAGTCCCACCAGTTTAGCCCCACACCCGATGAACCACTTTCTGTGCAGTGTGTCTGTGCGTGTTTCTGCTTTAAAGCTGCCTTCCGCTGGTCTCACCAAATAATACACTGAAGTAAGATAAAATTAGGAGTCTTAATAACATGATAGCAACATAATTTTTGAAGTTGTGTGTGGAAATGTTCTTAGTTTTTTAGCAGCTTGGTGGATTAGGTGGTTCTAGAGGAATGCAGGTAAAAAAAAGCACCAGCAAAAAATATGCGGGGCAATAGTATTACCCTATTCCTCAAGTTAGTTGCCAGTTTTTAATTCACTTCCCTATTTTTTCACCTCATACTCCAGGAGAAAATATATTTTTTCTAGACTCAAGGGAATTATGTGCTTTATCCATGATGTTTTGCTTCATAAACATAATACAGGAAATACTATTTTCTTTCCCAATTATTCCTCATCAGTATAGCTCATAAATAATTGATAGTATAATGTTTCTTTTTTTAAAAATAAACAAAAAACAAATGACCACAGAAAACCTTTTTAGCAGGTTTTCTATATGAAACCTAAATTCACTAAATCTCAGTAAATTTGCAGTGGCAATACATTCAATGCATATGTATCTAAATTAGAAAAAATAAGTTGTAGTGAAGTATACCAGTTTATAATCTTCTGAGTTCTTATTTGTTATGTATTTTATTTGTATTTTTAACTCTCTATATTGTATTTATATCTTGAAAATACGTAAAATATCAATATAAAATATTTGTATATATTTGTAACCATTTTGCACACTTAAGGTTAGGTGATATTTTTACATTGTGTGTATAAATTTTTAATACATTGTACTAAAAATAGCATGTATTTTGCATGAACTTCTCCTTCTAACAAGGTAAAATAAGCAAACACTGTTGTTGAAGTTGTGCTTGCATTAAGTCCAGTGGGGACCTAGGGTAAGCTCCAGCCAACTCCAGTGGCCAGTGCGGTCCTTTGGTTCTTCTGAAGTTCTGGTGGGTGGGTGCTGATATTTTAGCATTGCAGAAAGCGGTTACTATAGAATTCCAGTGATCATGACCTGTAAATGTTAAAGATGGCTCTATGGAGAGATGCTCTTGGGGAAGGCAGCAGCTGTAGAATGGCAGGTGCTGTTACAGGTGTGCATGACATATACCAACGGTGTCACTGTGCAGACCAGCAAGACACTGTCACAGACTGCAGGGAAGGCAATGGAGAGGTGGGAGCTTCCCCAGTAACACACTGGGAGAAAGGGTCATCTGTGAAGACTGATTTAGATTACTAAGGGAGCTAAGCGGACCAGCCTCTATCATGAGGAGACTCCTCTGACTGGTGATTCAGAGCAGAAGCTTAAGCTAAGCACCCTGAAATAGTTTCAGAAGAAACCTTTTCTCTCTTATCTCTTTCTCCACTGATTGTATAAAGAGGTTATGAAGATCAGCCTCACTCAGCGTTACCTCTCACTGACTCTCAGTTATCATGAAAAGAGGGGTTTTTAGTACCATTGTGTCATGTCTATGCAATATTCCAGTTTGAAACCCTGCTGTGATGCATCCAGATTTTGACAGACATTACACTGGAGTTTGATCATGTCTGCTTTACCCATTGATTTTCCTTAGAAATGGGAGATGATAGATACAGAATTGCCGTTACAGTTTTTCAGGTGGTAACTTTCTAAAGATGAACATTAGCCTTTTTGAATGATGTATTGAGACTGATGCATGTTTTTTGCTGGCCTTCATCAAGGAGGACTATGTGTCTGCTTATGCAGCTGGAAGAACAATAATTCCCAATATCTTTTAATTTGTTATCATGTGTGGAAAGAACAAAAAAGTACCATCAGAGGTGAAAAGTGGTTAGTCATGTGATCCCACTTTGTTGTCTCAAAAAGTTCATCTCCACTATTTTGGTTTTTCAGTAAGTGTACGTAATTTATAGTCAGGTTTTATTTTTCTCCAGAAAGTCAATAGTCAAATGGCTCACAGTGTTAGTATGGAAGATTTTTGCCTTTTTTTCCCCCAGGTCCTCGAAAAAGAAAGGTAGAAAAGCTTTCTTTCTGGTAATATTTAGTATCCTTATTGCTTCAGCTTCGGTCCAAGAAAAATACTGCTCTTAGGACTTCTGCCTGATTTAATCTTCAGTTCTGGTTTTTAGGTGTCTCTTTTCTGTTAGCCATCTACTAGAATACAAAAAGTATTTATGCCAGAGGCTGAAACATGTAATAGTTAAAATAAAGAAATAGAGAGAGAATAAAGCAGGTGATGAAAATCACCCCTTGTTTCACCTTGCCTCTGTACTGAGCTAGGGACCTTTCTGTCCATTCCTCTTTCCAACAGTAATGGTTGAATCCTACAGCCGTTGTGCTGTATGAGCCTTGTAGTCTCTTTGTGCAGTTAATTTACTTGCTAAATAGAAAGTAACATTCACAAGATGCCTACTCAGAATTAGAAGGGGTATGAAGATACATATTTGAGTCAGGTTTAATAAACATACAGGATGATTTTTTTGTAAATATGGCCCAACGGCAGTTCCTCATCAACTCACGAATACCCATGGTAGATTGGTAGCTAACTCAAGGTGCCCAGAGAGTTAGACACAAGGGAGCAGACCTTATTGCAGATTAAGACTATGGCTCTGGGCTTCCTGGGCCTGCCAAAGTTCAAGAATCAATCAAGGGAGTAAATAAAGAGCCAGTTTAAGACTAAAAGTACTATATTATTCCATCTCATTTTCCCAAATGTAGCATATGAGATCTGAGACAACAGTCTCATTAGAGAGGAAGGAAACATCTGCCATTACCTGGGCAAAAACCCACCTAAAATCATAGGACATAGATAGTGGTGACTCCGAGAACCAGGAGAAAAGGAACTGCAGACAAAACAGGCTTTGCTTTGAGGCAATAGAAACGGTGTTTTAGTCTTTAAAAAGAATCGATCAGAATGAAACAATTCTAAGTAAATTTAAAGCTATTAAAATGTTTTCTTAACTAATACCAGAAACAGACAATAGGATACGGTGTGGTACCAGGAACCAGCGCACCCCTGTGTAGTTACATAGAGACATAAAACATTTAATTGTACCTCTTCCCCAGGATCACTTGTGAAATACACAGTTCTCATTCACAGGGAAGATGTTGAAGTCAAATATATGCCTCCACAAAGTGGCTGAAGTATCCAGAGAACTGCAAAAACAGAAACAGCAGAACACATACATAGATGTAAGTCAGAAGAACCCATGAAGCAGGGCAGATGCAGACTAACTGAAAATGTAAGCATTTTAGAGCAACATATGTAGTATAACAGGCAACATGAAAAGTAGAAGGAAAAATGTTCTGGAGAAAAAGAGCCAGGCAGACAGATTGAATATTTCAGTTACCTTTGAAATTAAAATATAGTGTCTGAAACCATAGAGAATTTAAGGTTTTAATGAAGAAGGAGATATCTGTAATGTGACTTAGGCAGATCTAAAGATTCTCAGTGTTCTGGCAATGCAGAAGGCTGCCAGGCATTCAATTGCTATATTTGCAACTATGCTATTAGATCAATGACTAATTTGATACCAGCTGGATTGTGGAGCCAGCTGCAGTACAACACTGATAAGGAGCAAAATTAGACTGGAGAGATGCAACCAAGCACTGCAGATGTGCAATGAAATCATTATGAGACCAGTGGATAAATGCAGTCAGTCAACAAGGAACCCCTGAAATGAGAGATGTCATCACATAAAGTTTTACAAGAATTCTATGTGCTCATGGCCACGGGTCTGTACAAACTCTGGTTTGAATTGGAAGGCAGTATTCAAAGCAGTACCTGCAAGAAACAGGAAAGTCCCTGTGATTGCTCCCTAGCATTCTAGCTGAATATAACATATTTGAAGAAGTTGAGCACTTAGATGTTAAATCAAAGTTAGCACAAAACTCCACAAATCACCCTAGGGTCCACCAAACAGAATTCTGTTAGTCTAGTAAAGCTGCTGAAAAAGACAATGTGGCAAAGCAGAGACCATGTACCCACAGAAAGTAATGCAAAATGGATAAATGATCTACTAATGGTCAGAAAACCTTAAACTGTTTCCAAAATCATTGAACAAGATGCTGAGAGCTCGGGACAAGTTACAATTTTTTATTTTTTTTTTTCAGGGCAACATTGTTCACTGCGATGTCAAAACCTCATTTTGGCATCTGAATGAACAACATAGTCACTGTTTTGCTGCATATTTACTGAGGTATCTGTATTTCTGCTCATCAGCCTGAGCTTCTAGAGGTATTTCAGTATGTACCAGACTAGGCACCCTTCCTCTAGTGTGTAGCTGATGTCAATCAAAAAATAGGAAAGAGAAATGTCAAAGAAGAGGCAATCCATAACCAGCTCCTACATGGAAACCTGGACAGGAGTGTTAATCTCAGTGCAGAAAACTTGACAGAATCTGAGTCACCTGTGGGTGGCATCCCTTGATTTTTTAAGGACTTAGCTGCTGGCCATGAGAAACCAGAGCCCCTCAGGAAAACAGGCAGAACACTTGACAGGACAGTCCAGTCTTTCACAGAGATGAGCAACTGTTTTTACAGATTTTTTGCACACTTGGCAAAAGCCTATGTATTTTTGCTATGGACAACATAGAGTGACTCAGAAAAGAAACAACCCAAAAACAACTTAAAGGACCAAAAGCAAATAAAAGGGGGCAACAGGGACAGGGGGGTGACAACACTGACCATGGAGGAAGCAAGATACCAGGACACAAGTCCTTAAATAGTAAGGCTATTTCAAGGGACAGAGTTTTGGGAAACTTCCCTGATGATACAGAGTTCCTGTATCCGTTCCTCTATCATTTTTTCCCCACACCATGGTAGAAGTAGTGAATGAGTGTAGGGGTAAGTTAGCATGAAGGTAGTGTTCCTTCCAACAGAGATCCCCAGAGAGCCCTGGTTTCTGAAATCAATGAAATTAGGAGTTTTTGCCTTGCCCAGAAGCAACAGCGTATCTTGCTGCCTTCACACGTACAATGCATTTGTCTGCCAGAAGAGGTAATGGACCACGAGTTACCTGATGGGTAACATCTCACCTTTAAGACACCACCTGCAGCCTCCAGCTGCAGACAGACCCACACCCCACCTTGTTTTATCTTAATTCGAGTGCTGGATGTATCTCTACAAATTAATCAACAGTACTGAGTCCTCCCTAAAAGTAGATAGCATAGTCCGGAACTCAGTACAGATGCAAAGCAAAGAGAATATAGTTATTTAAAGACACATATCTTCATTTAGTTCAGCTGTCTGTAAGATACATATCTATATACATGTATTTTGTCTAACAGCACAAATGCTAAATAAGTGAGCTTTGCTATTCCTGACACATGTCAAAGTTACTCAGAATATTAAAATGTTAAGCAAGAAAATGTGTATTTTATGGAAAATGTTTCTGTTGGGCTCACATTAATTAAAATTCAAGTCTTCCTATTAGAAGCCAGATTAAAAGAGAGGTAGAACATTGCTGGCCAAGTGCAACAGGCGACAACAACCCAAATTGCTTATTGTGGGGGTTAAGTGGAATGTATGTGAGGAGCTTTTTGCATCTTTTCAAAGCCATGTGTCCCACAAGCTATTTCTTGGCTGAACAGCAGGGTGTTCTCTCTCTGTGGACTAACCATTTCACAGACAGTGCTCTTCATTGCCATGGTAAACCAGCAAGTAGAAAATCCTGACCTTGGTGCTGAGGCATGCCTGAACGACAGCTAAAATTTTCTGGTTTGTCCCTGCATGTTTAAACAGTGAGAAAATATATTTCCTGCTCTTCACCCAAGTGAATTCATGCCAGCAAATGAATCTTCTACCAATTTCCCCTGTTTCCTTCCCTTCAAGCCAGTCACTAGAAATATACTACTATAATAACTTGCACATCATTTAAAAGCTATTATGCTGATGGGTGCCTATATATGTCCTAAACATCTCTTCACTGTCTGGGTAATCTCCAAACAGGGAAACCTAGAGTGATGGGATATCTGATGGTTTAGGCATTCAGTTTTATTACAATCAGCATAGACCATTTTGATCATGCATATGATTTGTTTGTGAATTTGATGTCTTACAAGAAAAGGCTTTTATATTTATATTTATGGATTTATAAGGCTAAAAATAAAAGAATACCCACCATTTCCAGTCCCGTGCATATTACTTTGCTCTCTGGTGCTTCTAAATTCTTCCCTCCTGAAGCATATAGTCCCTTTTCCAGGTTCTTCAAAGACTGCTGCATCTTTGCATTTTTTTTGTAGCCCTATCTTTTAGCTTGCTGACTTAATCTGCCAGCATCAGAATTTTCTACCCTTACTGCTACAGGCTTTGACACCGCCAGATTCTGATTGAGTGAATCTCAAAACCAGGCGCTCTCCCATGTTATGATCCCCAGTTGTCAGGTCATCCAATAGTTGAGGATCTTTCTGAAGTTTTGACCTTAACTCATCTGTTCAGGCATCTCAGCTACTTGTCAGCAGTCAGCAGTGACCTTACATTTCATATCCACTTCTTTTGTGAGGCTGAATGTACAGCGTCAACAATAGCTTGCACTGATGCCTGTTGTCATTGATTTGTATGGCTATATGAGATTTGGACACAGATCTGTGGGCACAGGAGTCTTCGTTCCTACATCCCTGTAAGTAGCAATTCCAACTGACATATTTTTGTGTAGCCTGTGTTCAAGCTTCCCAGGGAAGCTCCTGGAAAAGAGTTATGGATTTTTGTTTTTCATCCAGATTCTCTTCTGGTCTTTCCTATGGAGCTGAGGGGTATAGTGTGATAGACTTACCTGTTATGGAACTTCATTTTATAAAGTGGTCTGGAAAACCCTAGGAACTTAGCTAGGTTTTTTTTTAACACCAGAAAACATCACTCAACCTTGGTATCCTGCTTCAAGTAGTGACCACTCCTGGAAAACCTGAGATAAGATGAAGAAACAATCTCTTTCACATATACATACATTAGTGACAATAAGCTGTAGGTGATGGGTGTTATGCATTTCTTTCATGTTGATCTTTTCTTTGTATGGTCCTCTAATTTTTTTAGATTAAAATGGCTAATTAGCTGGTTTGACCACCAGGTGGCCTACTACACTGTGCTGTGGCGTATGCCCTCACTGTGTCTGGAGAAAGGTGTACAGTAATTTTTATTAAAAATAATGTTATTGGATGGTGTTATTGTGTAAGTGCAAGTGTGGCATTTGTAATCTTGATCTTTTTTGTTGTACCAATCAAATGTAAATGTAGTCATACTAGTGGGACTTGTTCAGGCCTATGAAAGGTTGCAAAATGAAAAACGTATATAAAGTCCTTAAAGATTTTTTGCATGGTTTAAATATTCACACCCTTTTCTTAAGTGCCTAATGGCTTTACCAAAGTACAGTTAAATTCTGCCTCTGCCATTTCTTCCACACTTTATTAAAGACGCAAAGAATAAAATCAATGCAATGGCAATCCTTCAAACAGCAGTACCAAATGCCAATCACCAATGAGCTGGAAAAATTACCTTTAATAGGGTTAATGTAGTGCTAGTGTAGTCACTTAATGTACAAAAGCTCTATGGCCTGTTCTAAAATATGTATTCATTACTTTAATTTCTTTAAATTTCACTTCTATAGCAACATATTATACCTCTAGCATAATAGCTAACAAAATGACCTAAAAGTGTTGACTCAGATGTGCATTTGTAAAAAGTAACCTAGTACTGTTAGGAACATGTAGTATTCAACAAGGCATACTTTCTTTTTATCCTTAGAATTGTTGCTAATTATAAAATGTTTGTTAAGATAGGAAGTGCAGCCACCTAAACTAAGCAGTGAAACCAGGGGGTCTATGTCATTGAAGTGCAGATACCATTCACAAAGTTTCTGTCACCATAAAAATCAGAGTCGCTTACTTTTGCTGATATTGTCAATAGAATGTATTCCTTAAAAAATCTGAAAGACAGAAAAAGCAATGAGATCTTGCTCATTATCCCTCATGCTTTTTCAGTTTTTTCTTACGTTTTTCCATTTTTGTTTGGAATTACTAAATTCCCTGCATAGTATAACAAACATCTATTAACAAAGCAGACAACAGCTGAAGTTGAAGACATCAATACACATTAATTTAAGCATATATCTTGTCTTAATGATCACAGGTCTTTCCAATTTGTGTTTGAACAGCCAGGCAGCTATCATGGCATGCACGGTTACCAGGGCAGGCTTTCCAGAAAGCAGGACCACAATGTCTTGAGAGAATGTCAGAAAGACAAAAGTTCATGTCTTCCCTAGTGTTCACTATAGCTGAAGTAGATCCAAAATATCCTGAATTTGCTGCATGTTTCTCCACTACTGGTTTTGTGTCTTGATATTTTCTGCTGCTGTGGTCCTTTGAAGCACTTCTTTCCTTCTCAGATATATGCATACCTTTTCCAGCTTTGAAGACATGCATTTTCCACCTTTTTTAAGTAGAATTCAGACATTAAAATCACAGTAACTTACCAGTCTCTAAATCCACTAACATTGCAACTGTTAGATAGATGTGAATGTTGATGTTATAGTCACCAGTTTATCAGTTTGCTTACAGCTCAGAGATTAGTATTTCACCGAGGCAATGTAAGTCAACACAACCTTGTGGGTTTTTTTTCTGAAATAAATTTCTACAGTTTCATTGCAGAGTCTTTACATAACTATTTTCTTTTTTAATTGCTGTAAGACAGGTACTATTAATATACAGGTGTTATGCTGTGTGCTGGTTTCAGGGAAGCTCATTATAAAATGCTAAACACAAAGGGGCAGATTCCCCGGTCTGTCCAGATCACATTCAACCTTCCCATTTCCAGTGAATCTAGAGCAGTTGATGGTGTTCACTAGAAAACACTCTCCTTGTGGGTGGGTGGAATTCTCATTGATATCATCCACTTCATCTGCTACTATGTTCTTTTTCTCCTGCTCCCCATCCTCCTTTCCAGCATGAATAGAAGCAGAAAAAAAAAAAAAGTGAAACAGAAGAGCCTAACAAGTAAAAGTCAAAATGTGAGTACAGGCAATAGTGTCCATAATCACAATTTACATCCTGACCCAATATTTTTCATTTATGTCAGGGCCAAGTTATTGAAAATTTGCTTTCTGACAGTTTTAAGAATGTCCAAAGCATGTATATTTGAGTTCACTAGCCTATGCAAAAATTGTTCAACTTCTCTATGTGTTGGTTCTATAAATTGTAAACTCAGAAACACCAAAGAGACTTAACCCAAGATCAGTGCAAGTCATCTGGTTTCATGTGTGATTCTTGTAGTAACGTCATGCTTTCAGAGACATTCAAGCTGTTGACAAAGGTGTAAGAAGATAAAACAGCAAGAAGTTAAAATTTAACAAATTCAAACTAGAAACAAGCCATACAATTTCTTACGGTGAAGGAAGCTAGTTGTTAATCACATCACCAAGGAATGCTGTGAGTTTTCCATCATTTGCATCTTTAAATCAGGGCTGGTTGCAACACCAAAAGACTTTCTCCAAGCCAGAAAGTTGAGAGCTTAATATAAGCAGAGAAGGTAAGACATTTTGTACAAATGGCGATGTTAGATTATGACAATTTCTTGAACTTCAGATCTGTGAATCAGCCCAAGTTTTGTCAGAGAATATTTTGGCAGAATGCCATTAGAGATGAGAAGAAGCTTTCAGCTTTCATCACGCCAGCGAATAACAGAGTTCACATTCAGCAGCAGCATAAATCCTTGAAAACAGACACCTGAAATCAGGGAAATAGAAAGAAACAGAGGAAAAGTTTCTTTTGTTTCTGTCTCGCTCATTGTTCAGTAGACAAAATGAGTTCAGTGTCACTGCATTCATGTATGTTTTTTAAAGGTAACTATTAGTGTTAGCTACTAAATTTCTTGTAGAAATAAAGATTTATTGAGTTTAGAGCTGAGGTATTTTCTATGTTGACTAAAATGTACCGTGAGTGCAATAACTCATTTTTTTTCTGTCTAGTGTGAAACAAACAACAATAACTAGTCATGAGCTCAGACAATATATTCTGCTGGACAGCATGCTGGGGTAGATCTCAAAAGACTTGTGTTCCCACATCAGAGATCCTCCCTGAGACTGGACACGGTGTCTATCTGTATGTCAGTTTCCCATTTTAAATTAAGAATAATATTTCTCCACCTCACATGACTGTTGAAAGTCTGCAACTGTTTGGAGCATGGGAATGGCAAGCTTGATCCTGCCTGTAAAAGGCTGTGTTAGGCATACCCGTGCTGGTGGCCATTTGGAAAAAGGCTGAGCATGTCTCCTAGACACAGCAGCTGTTGGAAATACAGAAAGACTGGCTTTCAGCATGTCCTGGATTGCCAGTTTCCAACATTTCTGGACAGAACTAAAGTTCAGAGGAACACCTCACCCCATCACATCACAGTATAACAGAGTGCGTATCTCTGTTCCTGGTGGTTCATGGTCACACTTCACATTCTTCTCGGAAGTTACAAGGGTCTTAAAGAGCAAGCCCAATGCCACATGTGGGTGGCCAGAAGCAGGGATTTAAAATCTTTTTTTCCCTTTTCCCATTATATGGGTGATAATTCCTCTCATTTTCATTGCTTAGGTTGTGTCTTCTTAAATTACTTAAAATATTAAAATTTTATGGAATTCAGAAAGTCCATTTTTAGAAATGAACTCAGAGTCAAAATTGGAAGACTGAAGAGATTAAAAAAAATCATATGTTATCATGTATGTTAGTTTCTAGAAACAATGACCACATGACCACACTGATATAGTCCTTTAAATATCATTCAGCAAATACAGTGCTGCTGTTAAGTGTTCTAGAACTGAAATACATCTTGGAAGAAGTTTTTCCACCTTTCAAGGTAGCCTGGCTCTTGCTGAAGATGCTGCTTGGGGGTAGCATTATCCTGTTTTGATCACCAGTGATGAAGAGAGAAAACATCTGTGTTTAGTACGCATAGGTCCATCAGACTGTTATCCGTCTCAGATACTCGGAAGGATGCTGGTTAGTTCTCGCTGCTCAGTCATCTTTATACACTTAGTTTGTTTCAGGCCCTATTGAACTCCTATCGATAAGGCAAAAAATGATCACTGCTGTAGCGTTTGCTATCAAAGCTGTTAATACCATAAAAAAAGAAATATTTTCTTCCATGTTAAAATAATTCAATGACATTTGTGAGGTGCACAACTTTTTGCCAGCTCTCCTAATTTAAAACATTATCTGTATGAGGAAAACATATGTTAGAAATTTTTAATTCAGTGATAGGAAAGGCACTAATGAAATATGCATGTATGAATTTTGTATTGCATAAGTTTCCTCTTTCTTGAAATGTGATTAAAAGCCAAACATCTGGATTATGTTTAAAAAGCTTGAATTTCCAGTTTTCAGAGAGATTCAATCTATTTTGACACTGTACACTTAGCCTTAACATTTTCAGCATGCTGTTAACATTACTTGCTATTGTAAAAAAGTAAGTTCAGGTTTAAACAAAGTTGGACTTCTTGTAATGCTAAAAATGTTTTCTGAAATAGCTGTTTCTGCAGCATTCACAGAGCCATAGTTTAGGCTGTGTCAGCAGTTCCTTTATAAATTTGCTCTTGAAAGCGGTCTGTAGTTGATCATAAAAATAACTTTTCAACTTGAGAGTATTTTTTCTTTTATTATAAAAGTACTGTGTTTTTCCTAGAATAATATTAAAAATGAAATACTGAGTTTTTAAGAATTTATAAAATTCAGTATAAAATGAGATTAGCCCACTTAACAAATATAATGGTATTGCAATGCAAACTTTCTCCTTTTGTTTCAATAGCTTTAATGTGTACTGGAGAAGTGAATAGCTATTGTCTGCTGTGTCTCTGCAAGGGTTCAGGATATGTCTGTCTGGAGATGACAGTCAGTAGCTAACTATATAACTTTCTTCTTAACATGTTTAACAATAGTTTTGATGCAGTATGTTGTCATGGTATTGCTGTAAGAGGAATTACGGTGATTACCAGTGTTTTAGGGAGTCAGTGGAGATGCTTTAGCACTCCTAGTGGACCTGCTGCATGTGCCAACTTTGACATAACTCAAGGGAAATTATAAGGAACAAATCAAATAGCACATTATAAAAACTATTAGCTTTCACTTAATACAGTACAGAATGTGCATTTAAAATAAAAATGACATATTTCATTATTACTTTGGGGCAAATTGAGAAATCTGCTGTCAACACTCTTTCCGATCAGCACCTAGATGGGCCCTCAAACAGGTGCAAATTCCATCGTGTAGAAAAAAGTTCAAATGTGTTAAAGTTCCTGTTGTTCCCTTAGATACTACAGGTAATGAGAACTCAGATCCACATGCTCTGAGGCACAGACTGAGCAAGCTAGACGCAGAGTCTCTCTGGTCTTGACTTGAGGTCACCCACCAGCCTGCAAAGGTTGCAGGGCTATCACCACAGGCCAGGGGTGATTTTCTTTTCTCACAGTTGACAAGGTCTAGTAATCTGGGTTACTAAAGCCATTGTGCCAAAGGTGGGTGTACTGTCCTTTGGTGGAGACTTTGAGTTCTGCCTCTGTCAGTCTGAGGAACTCAGATTTCCATTTGGCTCTTTTTGCAGTGGGGAAGCTCTTCTTCCATGAAACAGTATAGCAAATAGGTAAGAAGAAGAGGATCCGTATATTCTACCATCAGTCATATCCCAGTAGGTATTTCTAGAAGAGAGGATAATTTATTTGTCGATTTTCAGTCAAACTTCACTCCCAGAAGGCTATTACTGACCGCCATTAGCATTCTGGCTGAGTAACAACAGAGTAAGGACTTCAGAAGAGCCAGTCTGTGAAAGATAAATGTGCAGGAACATCCATTTCAAAACAGAATGATGCCTGTAACACACAGCCTGACAATAGTCAGTGCATTTGGAATTAAATCTTTGTGTAGAGGAGTTTCAATTTTGTGTTTCATGCATACTGCAAAAGCAGGCACAGCTTAGCAGAAGAGAGGATAACAGGTTATAAATGACTTTCTTTGATTATCTTCTTCAAAAAAATCTCCATGATCTTACATTGTTGTATTTTATTTTGTAAAAATGTAAATGTAAAGATGTAGCTATATGAGATTTCAGAAAATCCAGCCAAGGATGGAGCTGCAACTCCACCTTTTTGTTTCCAGGCCAAACAGTTTCCCTGCCATCAAATACATTTTCTGCTCAGTAATGGGTGAACTACAGTCTACACCAGTATTTTGGAATTTCTCTTACTCTGTTTTTTTTTCTCCACAAATATACCTGAGCACTAACCCAAAGGTATAGTAAATATTAATTCTTAAAGGGCATTGATTTGTTTTTATTTAATATCAGTTATTTTCCCAGCAACTAAATAAATGTAAATTAAGCTAAATCCACATTTGATATGTTGAGCATGTTTGTTGGTTGCATCTGTATTATTCTGTACCAAAAGCCACACCTCTGGTGCAAGGCGTGAAAAAAACCTCAAAGCTGTAACAGCACCATTGCAAGAAATGCAAAACAAATCTCAGGAATTCCCATGCAGATCAGCCAAAGATCCCAGTAAAACACATACTTTAAGAGGTCAATAGATTGTTATAAAATGAAGTACACCACCTGAATCGCGCTATAACCTGTATTGTGGGACCATGTTCTACCATCGTCTGCCAGGGTTTGTCTTTATTAGTAGGTGGGTGGCAGTTTCTAGATCTGGTGGCATCTCGTGCACCTGATACTTGATTACCCTTGCTATACGAATTCAAACTGCTGTATTTTGGCTATACATTCTTAGAAATTTAATTATATTTAAAATCTGGTTAATAGTGTAGTAAATAACTGGTATTGCTACAAAATTGCATTCTGAAGGTAATGGGATTGAATTTCAACACAAGTTGACACTCAATTAAAATTTCCATATATCTAGTGAATTAGCCAATTCTTGGCTGCTGTATTAAGGTGGATGTCTTCCTGCTTAACTGAACACTGGGAAAGACGGGCAAAATGCATAATAAAGCCAAATCAAGACTTAGTACACCCACTCAAATTTCTATTGTTTGTATCAAGTAGTAAGCTTGCAGAACAAACTCAGGGATGTGGACTGAAAAAAAAAAATTAAATAGTCAGCATTTAAACAAAAATCCTCTATATTTTAGAGTAATGAAGCTTAAAAAAAAGAGAGGCCCTTAAAACTTCTTACTGAATTACTGCCATCAGCCAGTAGATCCATGGGGCTTGTTCGGCTAAAAGCCACAACAGACTTTGTAATGCAATGATGTAATCTTGGCTTTGTGTCATTTATATTCAACCTAAAAAAACAATTTTCCTGAATAGACAGGCTGACAACAATATTGTTCAGTGTTGGTTTTTATTTGGATTGTTTCCAAATGGTTCATATGCCTCCACAGCAACACCCCATGCCCGCTTAAGTTTTTACTCTGAATTCCGAAGTTTCCCCTTTTTCCTCGCATTTTATTTTGCTTTTAAAGTCCCAGTTATGTTTGTGAAACTAACCAGCTCGGCCACAAAATTAGGATGTATCTTGCAGAGTGCATTCATTTTACTTTTTGCATATTTTTCCCGAGGTCATGTCAAGGTTAGTTTGAATTCCATCCTACATTAAGACTTCTTTCACAGCTATTTAGCTCTGCAGCCTACTCCCCGCTGGGGTCTGCCCCTTGGGCACGTCAAAGCTTCAGACCTGACAAATCACACACAGATGAAGCTGTACAGTTTTTTAAACAGTTTCATCAGTAACGTGTTTTTTTCTTTTTCCTTTCCTTTACACCATACTTTTTTTTCCTTTTTTTTTTTCTTTTTTCGCCCACTCGAGTTTATTCTCTGAATTGCAATATTCTGAAGGCTGATTTCTGTATGGAAAATTCCCTTGCACAGGCGAGTTGTAAAATAGAAATGGCGTTGTACAGTACGTGCCACTCACAGCCTCCCAGAAACTGAAAGCACTGCAGATCCTCTTAATTAGTAACAAGCTATAGCTCCTTGTCTAATAACTGTAATCGTATTGTTAACATCTATTTGCACAGAAGAGCCTAAAACTATAAAGGCTGATAAATATTCAAAATTTATCGTCCATATTGGGAACCCATTAGTTATCCAGGAGAGCTGTTAGTTGTTCACAGGAATAAACTTCTGTCATCCTTGGGATTACTCAGATGAGTAAATGTTCATCAGTGTCAAGAAATGACGCTGTGCTTTAGCAGTAATCCTTATGGGACCTGGGAAATTTTAGGTGGGTGTATATGTGTGTATATATATAATCAGCTTCACAACTATGTGCAGGGTTTTCACCACCTACGTTCACGCACAGACATCCCCCCCCATGTGTATGTTGCTGCACAAAAAAAGGTTTGAAGTGTGTAGTGCAGCTTGCAGTTGAATATACGTTTTCTATAATTCTTAGCTGTACCCTGCGATCTGTATTTTAGCATTTTGTGAAACTAATGGTGCAACACCATTTCCCATTTAATTGATGAAGTTAAAGTGCTTGGCTGCTAATGAGTGTATTAGCAAACAATATACCCTTAACAAGCTTAAGCAGCTCAGGATTTTAAAAAGCAGCTTACTGTCCTCCTCATTTTTATAAGACAAAATGTACTGCCTTCTACAAATTGCTTGATCGACTGATGAAGTACTATAATTATAGTTGTATTGCAGTTTTGACAAAGCCACAATAACAGATTGTAGTTTAGTCCCCACTCTAGGCACACAACTCTTTGCATTACAAAACCCAGTTTTACTGGTCTAATTCTTACTGAGAACAAAAGGCACCTGGAGATGTTAACTATATACTAAAAGAAAACTTGGAATCTAGGAAATAATAATATTGAAGCATGACTTTTTTTTCTCGCAGTTAGTTCATTGGGAATGGTATCTAATGAAGAGTTGTCTAAAGGCTTGCTTGTTTGGAACTAATTAAAGACAGATATCCTAAATAGAAAAAGGATCATGGGAATTACATTAGGTGTCTGGAGACTTGTTATTCTTTTGGTACTCTGAGTAGATTGTGGAAGTTGTTAGGGATTCAAGAAATAAGGCAAGCTAATAAAAAGTTCTATTTTTCTGGTTATTGGCCAACTATTGTATTTTTGTTTGCAATAAGATTTGTGCCAACAGGCTAGGGGCTTGAATAAAACATTTAAACATTTGTGCATTAACACATTATGGTGAAAAGAGAGTCTTGTGCTTTCACTCAGTGCATTTCAGCCTTCAATTAATGTGAAAGCACTACAATGCCTATGCAACTTCTCTTGCCTAGTGGTGCACCATTTATCATTGCAGTTTTACATTGACCTTGACACCCACTTCATTAGAATAAAGATTGTCTACCATTTAGGTTACATTGTTCCTCTGCACAGAGACCCCATGCAAATTTCTGTTCAGATAGAAGAGCTGTGAGCCTGTCAGAGGTCATCTGCATTAAATGATTGCAGCTATTTTCCAACTGCTTCTTTTCATTCTACTCAATTCAGGCTAGGAGGATCAATCAAGCCCTCTGCCTGAAACAGTGGGACTGCTGGGAATATAACTGTTTTTGGTAGTAGTGGATATGCCCTAAACAGTATTAAATATTTAATATAAATTCATTAAAGGGCATACAGAGTCCTCAAAAAGATATTACATTTATAGTAAGATTTAAAGGGTTGGGATCACCTTCCTTAAAAAAAAGGCAGAACAATGTGTACCCACTGCATAATTTTTTAATGTAGGCAAAATTTAGTTCATGAAGTTGCTTAATGATTCTTTCAATGTGTTTATTTCTCTAGCTGTCACAGAAAGGAATGCCTAGTAGAAGTGTAATCCACATTTGCTACTCTGTCAAACAAAAAAGCAAGGTGTTTGCAGGGGTTTGAGACAAAAGCGCTAAGATTTGTTTTGGTTTACAGGCAGGCACCCATACGCACATGCACTCTTACACAAATACATATAGTAATATTGTGCTTATTTGTAAGGGAGAAAAGCAAATGGAAATAAGGTAGCACTCGCTGTCTTGAGTTTTCTGAGTGATATAATTGGAATTAAATTATTAATGGGAGATACTTAAAAAAGATTGTTTTATGATCTTCTATTAGAGAATTTGCAATTCATTTTAATATTTGTAGTTTGATTTATATCAAAGATAATGCAATCTATGTCCAATTAACAATACATAGCCAATGTAATATGATTTCCAGATCATGCAAATGGAATAAACTAGAAGAGGAAAAACTGATTCTTAACCTCAGATGTAATTTGCTGTGTGAGTTCTGGCAATTTTAAATGACATTGCACTTTTTAATTTTTCCAAAGGCTCAGCAGCAAATTTATACCAATCAAGAAAGCCTATTATTAATTTACAAGGACAATTGTAGGAGTCTTTATAATTTCCCTGTGCAATTATTTGTCATAAATTGCTAATAGTGAAATACATGAAGTTTGCAAGAAACGGCAACTGCTATTTATCTAGACAGATCACTCAGCCCAGATCTTGAATGTTGTCCAGAGGTTCTAGTGCTATTGACAGCGTAAGAAATAAAACCAAGCTTCTGGACTGTTTCTGAAATATTTCACACTGATAGTACCAAAAAGGTAGAAGCATTAAGAGCTATTGTGAAGGGTAGGCTGGCCTCTAGCAGATTCCTTCACTTTGCTTGTATACGGCTGAGCTTTGGACCCTGGACTTTGGAATAAAAAGACTCTTTGTTCATCACTGAATGGCATTAGGCATGGGCTTCCTAAGGGGCCACCATGAAGCCTAGCATGAAGAGTGCAAACATTATCCAGATCACAAAGTGAGAATGTGTGTGAAGAGATGATGGACAAATATTGCTATATGTGCATTGCTATATATTTTTATATCTTTATATTACATATTTTGGTGAATTTGCTTGCAGACTATTTGCTTAACTTAATGTATGCAGTATATTTTGCAAGTGTGTGCCAATGCTGACTGTGCATGCACTCACACACACACAACGTGTGTGTGTATGTATTTGTGTCTGCAGCAGCCGAAACACCCCGAAAGACAAGTTTTTTAAATTTAAAGATCCAACCCTGGTAAAAACTAAAACTGCAGGTCACTCAGTCCTGATCTCAGTTGTGTATCATACAGTGCCATTTGACGGAAGATACTTTGTTAGTATGTGAATGGTGGAATGCAGAACATCTACAAATAGCACACCCTTATTCCAATAATGGAGAAAATTCACTGGCTTAATTCTTCTGTACTTCGTAGCCATAGCTCCACTGTGTGTTCAGTATGTCTAGTCTCTTTTCACTATAACCAACAGAAGCACCATACAAAAGTCTTACAATGGATGTCTTAATCTCTCTGTGTGCTTTTAGAGCATTATTTTGAATTCCATCATGCAGGCTTTTTTTTTTTTTTTTTTTTCTTTCCTCTTCTGAAGTTTTATTACAACAACAGAATTCCCAGGGAGCTTTAGGGGCAAGGTTCGCATAATATTGCCCTAAAGTTTTGCTCGAGGGGTGGAATCCGCACCCCAGTCCTGATCATCTTTTTGTGGTGTTTCTCTTTCTGAAAGATGCAGTGCGTAGTCTTACAGAGTTGTTAACTGTGTACAGATTTTTTTATTGTTTAGCAGACAGTGCACATCTACGGACCTTTCATGATGATTTCTTTCTCTGACCTCTCAGTGACTAGGCATCTTGTTCCTTAACACTGAGGGAGGCTGAAAAATGCTTGAGTTGCTCAATGTGTGCCTTCTATACCAGTTTCAAAATGGCTTATTCTTCTGGTTTCCATGGTGACAATTAACACTGTTACAAGGCATTGTTCCAGTCTCCATTTGGGCAGAATTTTCGGGTGTGATTTTTCACACAAAAAATGTTTTATATAATTTTTTAAAGGAAAAAAAAAAAAGAAAGAAAGAAAAAGATGGGGGGTGGGGGGGGAAAAGGCCCAGTTTAGTATAAAGTGTCAAAAAATGTGTCTCAATCAAGCCTGCCTGGATTTCTTAGAATATTTTTATCAGGGGAGGTAAGGTTTTAACTTGCTTTGTTTTGGAATTCAACTTCTTGTGGTTTAAATATTTTTGCCAAACTTATTCTCAGATAAAAGCTACTGTCTTTTTATAAATTCATCTATTTGTCCTTTGAGAAATATTGATTTGAGTGAGGAGGAATAAAAAGCCAAAATTCTTTAACTTACACAACAATGTTTTGAATTTCTTTTGAGTGGCTTCAGGAACACAAAACCAGCCATGCATGCAGGCAGCTAATCATGCTGTAAATATTTTGCAGTTTTTCCAGTATGTTGTTGTTTGGGTTTTTTCCTCCAGTTTTTTAATATGCCAGGTGTTGTGGGAAATTAAATATTGCTCATTTATTTATTATCGTGGCTGTTGCAAGAAACCTGTGACTTTAACTTTCTTAATCTCGTTTTTGGCTATTAAACAGTAATCTGTATCATAGCATCCACAGACTGTCACAATGGAGCAGCCTTTGCTCACTTAAAGCTGAGAAAAGAATGAATTTGAAGATTAAATTATCTTCTCACCACAGGATTAAGTAGTCCTACCAGACTAGGGTTGTGCAGCGCTGATAGAGCTGGTAGCTAATTTTTCCATGCAACTGCCTAGAGTGTAGGTGTTTAATGGATTAAAAAATAGCATTAGCAATAGCATCTCATGCTATCAGTTCTCAGACTGTTCCTCCTGTACATTAAGCTCTTCCCTTAACTTAAAATACACACTGCATGTTAAATATCCAGGACCAAAACAATACTGACTCTCAGTCACATACCAATACATCTAATAACGAACTGAATTCTTTCATCTTTTACAGTTACAGTATAATGCATTTTCTATCAATCAGCACTTTCATCATGCTTGTTTATACAGTAGGTTACACGGTGACAAAGACAGAGCACGTACATAAAATCTAGCTTATTTATTTTTTAATGTAATAACCTTTTATAACATCTGTCACACTATTTGGATTATACTGCACTGAATTATTTTATCTAGTCCAAAATTAAATGAAACATCTTCTGTTTCTGTGTTAACAAGAGCACTGTAGTCATGAAACATGCCATGTATTTTATTTCTTCATCCGTCCTGCACTGTCCAGGCACATACCCATCCCCGGTCCAGGCAGCAGCCACTGCCAGCCTAAAACAGGTGATGAGCATTCAGTGGCTGTGCCTGCACCAGTGTCACACAGCTAGAGGACTCCCTCAGTCTATTAATTCACTTGACAAAAGAGAGGGAGTCGCACGAACTGGATTTCAGTGCCTAGCAAATTGGACTCTGGATTCCCCTTGATATTACATGTACTTATGGAAATAATTATGCAAATCCTTTTCAGCTATATCATCTTTAAATAGAAATCAGATTACATAAAGAAGATTGTAATCTCCTCCAGTAACCGTTCTAGCTGAAAAGGCAATAATACAGGACCAAGAAGCATACTTGTTGAACATTTTAGTCCAATAAAATGGTGTTGCCTCTTGGCAGATCCAGTTCCCCAGTGCCAAACCTGGCTGATGCCTCCTGTTGTGCATTCCTAAAACCTTAGCGGCAGTACACCGAGTATCAAAAGGCAGGTTCTTTATAAACAATTCCTTGTTTTTTACCATGCATATTCATGTAATTTTGGATACGCAGACACCTGATCAGTGTTCATTAATAATGAGAAATGGTTTAAATCACCTCATTTAAAACATTTGCTCTATGATCCACAAATGACTAATATTTGCTGAAGTTTACATAATACAAATGATGTGCATGTGTTGTGTAAATGAGAGATTAAAATATGAAACTAACAATATGCAAACATATGCATGGAAATGCTGAAGACCTGTTAGCTGAAACAGTGATTTCACACCTTTATTATTTTCTTTAAGCTGTCTCCAATTGTATTTTTGCTTTGTTTTCCTACAGAGCATGTTCTTGGATCTGGCAAAGGCACCCATGTTTTAAACATTCCTTATTCTAGTTTAATTTTTTTATACTTAGCCCAGTTATTAACATTTTCAGTATGAGCTGCTATGACAGTTTTCTTGGCTGAATTTAAAGCAAAGAAAGCCTAATGTTTAGGATGCAATTTGCTAACAGCGATGCATAATTTATGTACGTCTTGTAAACACCATTTTAAGAATATGTGCTGAACTCTTCTCTTGCAGTAAAAGGTGCAGTTTTGACCGGATCAGAAGTTCTGTTTCTCTGAGTGTTTGATACATAGGAGGGAGAGGGGATTAGCTTAACTATGTGTAGGGTATGTATATGAGTGGATGCCTGTGCATTAAATTTTGTGTTTTTATTTACTGTACCAGCTACTAAAACATAATTAATCAATATAGTAACTATTATATTTAATACTTAATTCAGGTTTTAAGGGAATACAGGTTTTAAAGAGATTTATTTGCTAATGTGTCTGTAGATTAGAATACCTTTTTATAGAGTAAATAAGTAATATACAGCTAAAATATTTAGAAAGCCATATTAAAGTAATTTTGGAAGAAACTTCTGGGTTTATTCCTATTTTCCCTGTTTGTTTGGGTTTTTTCTTTTTAACAATAAATGACATTGCAGGAAATAAAAGGTATGTTGAGCTTGAAGAATCTATTGGACTGTATGAGCATTGTGGCTGTTCTCGTTTGTGTGTCATTTCGCTGCTCCTGTTGGTTGATGCGATAAAAATCAAGTTTCTCGTATTGTGTTGTCAGGGAGTTATGTCTAATTGTTTTTCTAAGGCAAAACTTTCACGTTTTCATGTGTAATAACATTTCAGGCCCATATATGAGACAGAATCCACAATGAGAGAGAGAAGAAATAAACTGTACAGGAAAACATAATTATGAAATTCTTTCCTTCTTGGGTTTGTTTTTTGGTGGTTTTTTTTTTTCCTATGGAAAGCATCAGTGTTACTTGCTGAAGTAGCACATTTGAAAAAGGCACCACTGATTTAAATGAGACAAAGGCAGATCAAGCTTCAGATGAGTGTTAGTGAATATTACCGCACAAGTGAATATTGTGAGTGAGTGAATATTACTATATGTAATCAACTGCTAACTGCCTGCATAGGTACGTCACCAAGAAGACCACATACGTGGTACCTAAATCTCTTGTGATATATCATGACATGCTGGTGTGCTTGAAAAAAAAAAAAAAAATGACACAGTGAGCATGATCGTAACTGGGCACATAGAATTAAAGTTTAATTTTATAGAGGAAACTCTTTACAGTGGCTAATGTTACCTATTTCTTTTCATTTTAGAGATACAATGTAGAAATGTCAATCAGGCATCCGAAAAAGATGGAACTGCTTAGTAAGGTTGAAGCTCTGAAGAAAAGTGGTGTTTTACTACCAAATGATCTCCTTGAAAAAGTGGATTCAATTAATGAAAAATGGGAACTGCTTGGGGTATTTGCATTTTTATTACTGTTTGTGGGTTATGTGTACATTTTTGTGTTGAAGTACGCTGTCTGTCTGATTTCTAATTTGAGGCACAAATATCTCTCTCTTTCAATTCACCACGTACATTTCAAACAAGCTACTCATGCTATTATAAAAACTCCACAGTATTTTCCTCTTCTGTAGATTTTTTTTTATTCCATGCTTGTCTCCTGTCTGACTTTAATAATTTTAGTTCTTTAATACATAAAAAATGTAAGTAAAATATGCCATGTATTACGGGTATGCACCAAGTCAACTATAATGCAGTATATCTGATATACACTGACTGTCATGCTTGAGTGAATGTTAATAGAATTTATTCTGAAGGTACATGTTAGAGACATCTACTGTTTAACTATTTACTATACCCTTAAGATGAAAAGTGGGGTTGTCACTGCATATTTCAGGTCACACTGATGGCTCAAAAACAAATACACAGATTCAGTACAAATCTGAATACCTGAAGCTAAGAATACAGCCGGGATAGGTTTCATGCTGCTGTATTCAGCACACTTTTGACAAAAGCCAAAAAAGTTTCATGTAATTCATTTCACGCTATGATGGGCTGGGTCTCAGCCAAAGAGTGAGATACAAGAATCTGGCAAAAAAAGCAATATAGTGACTCTGTTACCCAGAGACCAGTGATGGCACCGTGCAGGAGACACTATTGTCCTATTGTTGTAAAACAGCTGAGAGAGAGAGAGGTCAAACTATATATTTTTCCATCCACTTCTCTCCTTAATTGCCTTCACTTCAAATCAAGGGTAAGATAAATTTATAAATTACTTTAAATGATTAATTATAGATGTGTGATATTAGCAATACAGTTACATTGCATAATTTTGCATGCTATTATCTTAGTTTGAAAAACATTTCTAATATATTACAAGTAAGCTATACATGCAACCTGCCAACAGCATTTTAAATACTGACTTGTGTTGCTTTAGCTTATTTGGTAATGCAATAGCCATTTGAGAGGGTGGGGCTTTTTTAGTTCAGCACAGTTGTTTCTAATCGCTTGATTCTCTAAATGTGCAAATTGTCAGAAAATGTTATAAGTTGCCTTATGACTAGTGAGCTTATTACTTTTTAATTGTAGTCTGCAGCAGCATCACAAGCATTTTAAAAGTATTTGAACATTAATAAATTTACTGATAAAAATGGGGCTTATTAACTATTCTTTTGTGTCTGATCATGACAACTTGTATTTTTAAAATAATTTCAGTTGTAAGCCTTGCATTTATGACATTCAATGTCTTTAATCAGTTAATTCAGTGGCACTGATTAAAGCTGGTAGGATATAAAACTGTGAGATAAGCAACTGATCATAATTCTGAAAATCAAGAATAACTCTGTCTCAAAAAAGATTGAAGCCCTCTGCTTCTCAGTCTGTTAAAATCAGAATATACCTCTGGATGAAGTTTTGCCATTAATTTCAGCATTTACAGAAAAATAAAATATAACTATTAGAGTTTTCCTGCTAAATGCAATTTCATGAATAATAAGCAGAGTTTGATAGAGTTTTGTTTAATTTAATAAAAACCTCTGCAGAAACTAACAGCACTAGGCATACTGTTTTAATTGGCATGATTACGTTTTAATTGGCATGAAAAAAATTAAAGACAAGGATTTTAACTTCTAACAATGGTAAAATAGAGGGATATGGTTTTTAATATTACTTTCATCTAAGGTGAACAGTGTGGAATGGAAATACATTAGAATGAAATGTCAGTGGTGCGTACAGTTTAATCTGTGAAATTTTGTCCCCTGTGCTGAATATTACTCTGTCTCAATTGCATATTAAACAACCCTATCAAGGCAGGCATTGGCATCTGCTGTGCTGACACAAATTGTGAATTAAATGAAATTGATGTCCTCTGTCGTATATTTATGAAGACGGACCATTCTCTGAAGTATTCTGTTTATGAAGAATTTATGATTGCAAACTGTTCCAGAACAAAAAAGTGGCAATAAATTCTTTTTTGTGACCCTACCCTCCAAGGGCATTGATTTCACCTCCTGCTGCTACTTTTGTTACAGCATAAAAACAATAGCTAGCACTGGATTCCACTGAGGGTCTTCAAATTATCAATATTTGCACCATGAAAATAGAAAGGTGGTGCCAAGAAAGCATGTTTTTCAGTTATGATCTCCTAAAGATGTTATTTACAGAATGCCACATAGTAGATTAATGTCTGTTGGTCTAATTTTATTTGTGTTTTAAAGCTTATTTTTGGAAGCTAACTTCATTGTTATAAATTATATTCCAGTAACTTTCTGAAGCACGTATTTTCAACAGAGCCATTCTGTGTCACCTAAAACTGTATCTTCACGTTACAACAATTAACCGCTGCTAATTATCAGTTTAAAAGGTTATTGGATGTGGTTGTCAGTGTATATTCAATATTCTACAATCAGTAACACAGATCTAGTGCTTATAATAAGTGTCAGCCTGACAGCCTCTTATAGGTCAGATAAAATACTGCCTGGCATAGAAGAAGCAGGCAACAGCATATCTCCCTTGTGATGTTAAAGGATTGCCTTTCAAATCCTGAAAAGGAAGGTAACTTTCTTCCCCTGGCCTCTTCAGAATATTCATTATGCTCACAGCGCCCACTATCAAAATGTTATTCAGCAGTTCTTTTATTAGAAATACTACTTTGAAAAGCTGTAGTAAATTAGTTTCATTAGCGGTCAGAGGTGAATGTTTATTCTGGCCCATTATTTTTAAAGTGGATGGTTAACACGGAGAACTTAAATCTGAATTTAGTTGCCTAAATAATTGGACTGATGTTCAGGAACATCGAGGCTTTGCAGTTTCTGGTTTGTTGGTGGCTGAACAAGTTCATTCACTTTTAAAAGCAAACCAGTGTTTGTGACCTAACTGCTCCTATATGCAACCTCAGGGCTACAAGTTTGGGTACCGGGACCTGACAGTTCTCAAAAAATATTTCAGTGTTTCCCCAAAAACTTAGACGGTACCTTGGGTAAGAGTTTGGGGAACTCAGTGCTTGCCAGATTTTCTGTTGCGGCCTAGAAACCAGTAACCCTCATGGTCATAGGTGTCTAAAGCCATGGACAAATTCTGTGGAGTAACTACTTGACAAAGTTATGTACAATTTTGTCCCCTCTGTCCATAGTTGCTCTTAATAAACATTGATTTACCATGCTTCCAGCAAAGTCACTGACCAAGAGAGAACAGCATAAGTGAGAAACAAGGATACAAAAAATGAAATTGATTGAAACAAGGAAAGAAAGAATTAAACTGATTGATATGAATAGTAATTATTTAAAAGCCCACATCTGTAGTCATCTAAGGGATGCTTCTTGTTGCACATTAACCTGTGTATGTTTTGGTACGTAAGACTAATCTATGTTTTCTTTATCTGATGCTTTAGAAAACCCTAGGAGAGAAGATCCAAGACACAATGGTAGGGCACAGTGGGTTAGGTCCACGTGACCTGCTCTCGCCTGAAAGCGGCAGCCTGGTAAGGCAGCTGGAGGTCAGGATCAAAGAGCTGAAAGGGTGGCTGAGAGATACAGAGCTTTTCATCTTCAATTCCTGTCTGAGACAAGAAAATGAAGGAACAATGAATGCTGAGAAACAACTGCAATATTTTAAGGTAATAAAAAAACAATCATAGTTTTCATAGAGAGACTCCTCTTTATGGTAGGATAAAATATTTATCCTATGCATAACATAATGCAGTTCATGTACATATGTGATCATATATTCATATTTTCATCTTCATTTATGTACTGTGTGTTCATTCATGTTGATTTTATTGAATCTTTACAATAATATTTATTCCTTAGACTTTTTGCAAAAGAGAGCTGTAGAGGGCTTATCGCATGGCATTGGAAAAGCAATAGTATTCTTTCATTCTACTTCACTATGAAGTTGAGTTTTTTCACAAAAAGCTTCACTCCGAATTTCACTCCCTACATCAGTTAAATTAATGTGTTGCATGACCATCAGCTTAATAGCCTATTTCTCTGCACATATAATCCAAGAATAGCCTATTTGAGGTCGCATTTACAGAGGTATAAATTTAGCATACATGAGAAAACATTCAAGATTGTGGTGAATAGTTATGTAGAAAAAGACATATACACTATGAGATTTGCATTAATCTAGGCCACACCTTACGCCTAAGCCTGACAGTTTATGGAAAAGAAGGAAAAGAATTGTAGTCACAAGGCTGTATTCAGATCGATAAGCTCTTTCAACTGAAGAGCAGCATTCAGCTTTGGAACTGACTTAATGGAGGTTGTATGTTTTGTTCCATGCCTCTAAAGTAGTGGGACCATTTAGGAAAGATGGCTATTAAGTTGGCAAACAAACCTGGTAGAACCATGTGATTTTCTTCTGTCCATAGCTATCACTTCTAAATAAACCCTCACCTGAGTCATCATTACAGGTCACTTTACTCTGCAAGTGATCTTTGACCAAAGAATAAGAAAGGAATCACGAGTAATTGTTGAGCCTTAGAGGTAAAGAGTTTTTTCTCTTCCACTAGTACATCAGGGTATCTAGGGCAACAGCACTCTTAAAGTGATGGACAATTTATTAAATACTCACCTCAAAGGGCATGCTGCGAACACTTTTAAACATACTTTTTATACAAGCATTCAAGAAAATAGCAGCAGAAAAATTACTGTCTTCTCAATTAGTCATTCCTTAACTCTTCTTTTTCCAGTCATATGGATTAGTGAGAAGATTGTGTCAAAGTAGATAGAGTTGATAGGGGTTTTTTTTCAAGTTCCTGAGCGTGTCCATTTGAATGCAATTTAAAAATTTCTTATAACATCTATTTATTTGTTTTTAAATTATTTGTGGTCTTCTGCTAATGGGGAAAAAAAATCGTGCTGATTGTTCTATCACCAAACTTCAAAGCTAGTGATTATGTAGGACTATTGATAGACCTGCAGAACTTCACAGCAGTAGATCCATGTCTTCCAAAGGAAATGGTAGATGCTTTTTATTTCTGTGGAAAATTATGGCATTTATTTAAGTGCATAACTGTGGATTTAAAAATTTGATTTCAAACACTTATTTTTAAATATACATTTTATATATGTATGGCTTAGACTTTTATGCAGAGATATATATATATATATATATGGACAGAAATACCATAGCAGTGTTACTTAGTTATTTGGAATGTGCATAAATCTTTTTTTTGATGAATGAAATCTTTTAGTATGTATATGACATCATGTCAGGCCAACAGCTTTAGAGATGTTAAACAGGATAGTACCACCCACCATGACGTAACCAGAGTATTTCATTACTCGGTTGATTATCTATTAATTACATAAATAATGCATTAATTATTTTCAAAATGGTAGCCATTAGAGTATAAAAAATAATTACCTATCAAATATGGTGAGAGCACATCACTTTGTCATATATATTAAACCATCTTTGTCTCATTAAATCTGAAATCCACTATAAGTAAGTTTTCCATTCTTCACTGATCTCCTGGGGAAGTGTATAAAAGAGAAAATGGATATAATTAACAATACTGCGATGTATAATACATATATTTGAGGAAGAACATTTAGAACATTTTCAAAAACATTAGCTATGCCACTAGTAGGAAACCTGCTGGGGTTTAGTTTGACTTACTTTCCACTTAACTTAAGAGCTTAACCTTATTACTGCTTTCACTGTGGTAGGTGAATCATTGTTTCTTAATGGAAATTTATTGTGCTGCACCATCCTGATTATACACATAGCCACTGTACACAGAGAAACATTTTTAATAACATAAACTCAACAATGCCTTGATTTTCATTCCATAATGCTATGATTTAAATTACACTTATGCCTTAGGAAAAACAGTTATTTCATTTTTCAGGTGTTTTCCTTTCCTTTTGCAGTTGGAGGATGAATTGAATGTATAGTTCACATGCAGTTGGGACCCAAGTTGAGAACAATGGGGTGGGAGGGGTTGTCAAACTCACTTGTAGGAAATAAAATGCATGGAGATTAAATTACTTTCCCAGGTTTTAACAGCAAGTCAATGGCTGTGTTAGGGTAGAACCCAGCTACGGTGACCCTGATCTTTGGCGCTAAACGCAAGGCAGCCATTCCTTCCTTCCTTCCTTCCTTCCTTCCTTCCTTCCTTCCTTCCTTCCTTCCTTCCTTCCTTCCTTCCTTCCTTCCTTCCTTCCTCCCTCCCTCCCTCCCTCCCTTCCTGCCTGCCTTCCTGCCTGCCTTCCTGCCTTCCTTCCCTCCCTCCCTCCCTCCCTTCCTTGTTACTTCTCAATATATTCCATTTTCACATCTGAATTAAAGAGACTGTTTTCTTGCATTTACCACTTTTTCTTGTTTATATTCAATGTTCAAATCCTGCTGAGTACGTTTGGTTGATTTTTTTTTCATTATTATTAGCATATTTAGACATTAGTGTTAGCATATTTAGATATTAGAATTACTAGAATACTATTAGTTAAGGTCATTACCCAGCTTACGGAAGGTCCTGTTTTTCTTGGTTGTGTGGAAACTATGCGGTATACTTTGGTCAGCCCAGCGATCTCTGGGCAACACAACGTGCAGCCAGTCTGCAGAGCCATTTTGTTACTCATTCCAGCAGCTTTCACTGCTCCTGGTTGCCTCAAACATGTTCATATTTAGTTATGAAGGAGAGGCATGGACTTTGCTTCAGCCTACAGTGACACTAGCTGGCCATTCCACAGCAGGATTAAGTGGGCTTCCTTCCAAGTGTAGCCTAACCCAGGCTCCTGTTGAGAAGGGAGAAGGAGTGAACACAAGTTGCTCATCAGTAAAGGGGGAAGAGTAGGTATCTTACTCCTGGTTTCTTTTCTTCTGTTGCAACATGAAAAACCCATGAATCTGGACTAAGAAAATCAAGAGATTGACTTAAAATTTGTGAGATCTCTGTAACTATGAACATGCATTTATTTTATGTATTCATCCTTTTTATTTCTGTTCTGCCTTTTGAGTGCTTCAAGTTCATGTTTTCTTAGCTTTTCACTGCAATGATGAGGACCAGAACCAGTAACATGCTTTTAAAATGAAATACAAGATTCTCAGGTAAACACTGAATTGTAGCAGCTGTAAGACCTAATGTCATGAGACTAATAATCAGCATAACTGATTTCCTAACCTAATGATGTATGGCAATTTTGTGGGTCAGGAGAGATTTGGAGCAGGAAAGAATGAGGAGCAATAATAAAAAGAATTCACATTCTTCCATGAAAGTTTTAGCAAATTTCATTTGAGTGAGGTCCAGCCAGAAATTTGTGTGCTTGTTGGCTTGTAAGTAGAAGGAAGTGTTCTGCCACATTTGCTTTTATGTGTCTGGGTCTTCAAAAAGCATGGTTTTTTCGCTGCAAAAATGCCCTCCAAAAGACAGCAAGGGAGCCTAAATAATTAGTCATGTATTTCTGTCACTTGCAATAAAACTGATGACTTGAAGTGTTCAATATAGAGAAAAGACCCATCAGCATCAAAAAGGTAGTTGTGATGGCCTCAGCTCACAGACCATCTACTCAAGAACAAGCTTAGACTTGCAAGTATCAGTTCATCTCAGAATCCCTTGTCAATCACATAGAACTGGGAAAGCTTCTATTGTTTTCAGTAGCAAGATTCATAAAGAATCCTGTTCTCCTTCCCCTCCAAACTTGGAGGGGAAACAAGATTTTCCTGTTCAGAACAGGATTTTAGCAGAGGTTTTTTGCTAGATGGTGTTCTTTGGCAACAATAATGTTGCATTTAATGTAGTTTTCTGATCTGGTTTTATTTGAAGCAAAAAGCAACATGCTGTATATGTTATTCTTGTCTCCTTTATAAAAGAGCCTTTAAAAAGGAAAGACCTGTTTTTCAGCAGTACTGAAAGCTTATGGTTCTCATTGACTTTAGTCAATGTGTTCATTAAAGAAATCAGACTACTTATTCACACCAAAAAATGCTGGAAATGTTTTCTCATTTAATATTTCTAAAAGTCAATGGTCTATTGAGTTCCATAGCTAGTAGTATTTGCAGCCATTTCTGTTTGCCTTGTAAACAGTGTAAATTATCTGATGCTTGTAACTATTTCTAATGACTAGACTCATTCAGAAATGTATGTTTTCATCTTCCACTAAATTTGTGACTGAGCATACCAGATGATGCAACATCATTTTTTCAAAAAATATTTTTCAGCATGGGCTCTTATTTCTCCAATGACAAAAGCAACTGAACTTTTTGATTAAACAATATAAGTCGCATTGGTAATTAATAATCAGGCAGTTACTCAGTACTTGTTATGATGCTTTTCATTTTAATGGAAAAGTTTGCATGAGAGTCAGCACTGCACATCTTAAACTTACAGTTAAACATAATTCTATCAAGTAAAACACAAACGAGTTTAGGAGCGTATAAGATTATGGCCAAACTTAAATCAAAGAAAAGTATTAACTTTGAGTAAAGGTTTTGAAAGTCAGAGATTGGAGAAAAGTCCTGGCTGTTCCTACAGGTGCCAGGAATCGCTTTCACTACTGCATTTTGGATCCTTTACAATTCTTGGAATGATGTTCCTGGCAGAGCTGTAATCAAAGAATTACAGAAATTCAATATGCATGTAACAAACGTATGCAAAACGGTTTCCAATGGAAAGTCCAAAAGAAGTCAAGCAGGATTTAATCCTTTTTATACCTCTAAGATGGTAAAAAAAAAGTTGTAATAATTTTAATAAATTTCTCAAAAAGTGTGACTTCAGAGCCCTAAATCTTTTCACAGATGAAGAAATGTTTACCCAAATTTTGTTTGGATTAAATTTTAACAAACAGGAAGGCATACAGTATCAAATCTTATGAAAAACAGGTAGGATTCCAAAGTCAAATGTAGCCTGATGCAACTTAAAATGGTTTGAAGCAAACTCAGATTGAATTTACATGATCCACCATCCCAAAGCAGCACTGCTGTAGACCACTTAAATGAGAAGCCACCTCGTTATATTTTTACATATTTTTTTGCCAAAAATGTTGTATTTTGGCCCTTGTACAATATGTGGGTTTATAGCTCTAATTTGATTTTAATATACTCAAATATCAATGCTTAATACTCTAATTATATATATATATATACACACACAAGGTACTTAAATACTTAACATACTCAAATGTATCTCAAAGTTTGATTTAGTATACTTACTGATAGAAAGTTCAGTTTGTGTTTTAATAAGCTCTGCCTATTTAAGGCAACACTAGCACAATTTACGGTTCCCATTTAGGATTAAATATCCCAACTGATATAGCAGCTTTCATTCCATCATCCCATTTGGACTGTGAAGCTTGAACTGTGAATTCTCTGAGGTTTTTTACATTGTTACTTAGGTTTTAATTAATCAAAATCTCAAAATTAATCATAAACACTATCTGGTTGTCTAAAACCTTTTTACCCCACAAATGCTGCCTTTGCTGGGGGAAAGAAAGAGACACAGATCTAGCCACCGGGGATGGTTAAGTCTGACATGCTGCAGAGTTCCACAGGGGTGTCATGAAGTAGCTGCACGCAGTTGTAATTCAGCAGTGGCAGCGGGCTTCTGGACTGAGATTGGGATGTGGGATGTAGGCTACTGTGGTAACAGGGAGCCCTGAGTGCAGCAGAGCTCAGGGACAGCATATCAGTGAATACACTGAATCCTTTGGAGAGAATAGCCTAGTGGGTACTTTTAGGAAACTAATTCATATTTTGCTTCCTTCCTACCTCTGTTTTATGTACTGCCCTTATTTCTGGCATACCAAGGTGATTACCCTGCAGACAGCATAGCCGTAGGGTAGAGGTATATTAAAACACACTAGCTTTAGGGACCTACAGTGTCCCTAAAGATCAGACAGATCTTGTCTGAGCTTCTTTTATGGCAGGGGTGGGGGGGAGCACTTCTGGGATGCAATTAATCTGTCCTGTTTTAGGCATCAGGCTATGGAGAGGATGTACTGTACCTCAGAATACCTCCTTCTGAACGACTAGCTCAGGCATCGAGTTCTCCATTAGCTCAGATGGATCCTACTCAGGGAATCATCAGGAATGTTGTTAAGACTTGAGGGACTTGAAGATGTTGAGGCAACTGCAATCCCAGCTCAGAAAGGTTCACTGCTAATATCTGTGAGATTCTTCTACACTAACTACAGGGTTATTGTTTTTTCCAGAAAAGTTGAGCCTAAATTAGCTCTCAGCACTCCTGAATGTGTAGTCGGGTACTTATTCAAACCAGTGCCTTCTTGTTAATTGGAGCCAGTGAGAAGGAGGCAATGGGGCTCTTGCCCCCATCCTTCTTACTGTACTGGGATGGTCTGCATTTAATTCTCATGGCATGAGCAGGCTTGTAAGACTTGAGGTCTGACTCAGGCTGATTAACCCAGAAGACACCTTGGCTTACAGAGAAAGCTGTCCAAAACTGACCATTACAAAGTAAAACCTGCAATTTTGTAAGGATAAACAGCTTACAGTTCCTTTCCCAAACCTTTCATATCAAGGACATCTGCAGACTTTGGGCTATTTCCCCTCTCAGTCATGGCCTCTTCAAGAGTCAGATGTGTAGAAGTGAAATAGTTGACTTGGCTTCTTTTGAGAGAACGTTGTCAGTTCCATCAGTTATTATTGTCATTATCACTGAAGGTATAATTGATTTTCTTCTTTTAACCCACCCAAATGACTCCTTGAAAATGTGACTGCTTATTGTCCTGCTGTTGCCTTGAAGATCTATTTACTGCAAAACCAGAGTCTTTCTCTTCTGTTACTATCAACCTGGAAAAGGAAAAGGAAAACGAGAAGAAAGCAAAGGATGACAAAAGAAAGAGAAAGATTTCCCGTAAAAATAAGCCAAGATTGACTTGCTCTGATTTACAGTAATGGTTGGTCTCTAAGATTTGTTTCCTTTGTTAGTGATAACATATAGAAAAACAAGTACAGTGTGGCCTGGAAATATGAGAGAGTTAACAAAAAATCATGGTACTGTCTCCATTAGGGTTCACTTTGCGCTACTGCATGTGATTATACAATTTATTTGATTGTCTGTAACTGCCCCTTTGGACCCATAACATTGCATTTTCAGGTGCAAATCTCTCTGATATTAGTGGATTATTGATTGAATAGTGTTCTTCAGAGTCATTAAATCCTACTAACAAGGTTTTTCTTTAATTGGTGGATCACTGACCTAGTAGACCGTTGCCTAATTTTGGTTTCAGTACTGGACAGGTTTCCCAAGTTTCATCTTCACATGTAAGTTAATAGATCATAGTCCCAATAGGGAATAGTATTATAGACTGTACTAGTACATTTACTCACACTAGAAATAGTTTCATATGGCCATGAAACCCACTGATTTTAGTAGAATTATTTGCAAGGTAAAGTGTAATTCAATATGAGTAAGAATATGAATGTAAAAAGAACAGGCCTTCAGTATACATTCTGAAGTGTTATTGCAGTCCTTATCAGGTATATTATGTATCACAAGATTGAGACGTCAGTCAGGAATGGGATTTGCAGACTGGCAACATATCACTAAAGACAGCACAGCAGCTTACCTTATGCTTGCTGCATAAAGTCAGTAGAAAAAAACAAGAAAAGATGTGTGTGGATTCCTGTCCTTTGCAGGACGACTCCCCTGCTGGTCTGTTGGGAAAGTGCTGCATTTCCTCACCTCAGAATAAAACCGAAGGCCTGGACTCTGATGAGTTTTGTGTGTGTTTTGCCAGTGGCTGATGATGCAGTCTCACCTTTCCTTTTATCACAGTAATGCTTATTCTCATATTAGGGACACGATAAGAGGAACCTTGTTATGTTCTCTAAGGTTTAGTGAGGGAAGGAAAGCCTGGTTTGTGCCCTCTTTGCTTCCATCCTATCTAGTCTTCTTACCCCAGTCCTGTTGCTCAGGCAATGGAAGAATGGCAGCTGAAGGTGCAATATTATGAGTAGTGCCAAGGCCCTGAGACCGTCATACACAGTCACCTCATCCAGATATTTCGCTGACAACCCTTAGTGTTTTGACTGCTGTTCTCAGTCCATCTTGACCACACCACCTGAGCTGGAACAAAAAAAAAAAGTGTGTCTGTCTGGGTATTTATGATTAAGATATGGCAAAATAATTAAAATAATGTTTTTATGTTTTAATCACGTATCCATTCTGAGGATGCATTGCTTTTTTGAAGTAAGATGAGGAACACCATTTCTAGAAAAGCCTGCTTGTCCTCGTGCATATACAGATACACATGAAAGCACCATAATATATTTTCCTCTGTTTACCCTGGAGCAGCTCAAGCTGTACATTTCTGAATCCAGGGTAAATTTGCTTCACTGACACAAGAAAAAAGCCAAAGGAAATCTCTTTTTCCCTACTCATTAGATATGTTTATTTCCCCTTTCCTATCACCCTGCCTGTCCCCAAGTCTCCCAGAGATTAGTCGAATTTATTTTGTATTCGCTGCTTTCCCATAAAAAGGTAATACCAATGCAACTGCAGGATGGTTTTTTTGTCCCTTTGTAGAACAGGGTAAACTCTCACTACATTTCAGAATGTACCAGGCCCATTGCACAGACAGCTAAAAAAGCATGTCTGCCATTTGGGTGTGTTTGTGGGGGCAACTGGATTAAAAAAGGGAGTAAGTACAATATGAAAATCTGAACCTCGGCCTGAGGATTGCAGGTATTGATGTACATCCATGCAAAGACGTTTTTACTTTAAAGCCCCTTGTATAGCTCTGAGGCAGGACACCAAGTTTTAACACTTTTAACTGTTCATTAAAGATGTCTGAAATTCTGATACCTAAAATTTTAAGGCAATTGGAGGGAGTTTCTTAGCATCTAAAGTGTAATGTAGGTTGAGAAACATCTTGATTTCTTTTAAGCTGTAATTGTAAGTGAATTCCAACAACTGGAAGTAAAGTTGAGCCTAATGTGCACCTTCCTTATTTTGTAAAGTTTCCACCTGTACCTTAAGTTATTTAATCTCTTAAATTTCCACACACACTCAGTTGAAACTCTGCCCAGTGTGGTGATCTAGCAAAAATGTTGAGTTTGCAATGTCCACTACAGGCAAATGAATTTTTGCGTGGTGTGGTTCAGGATTCATTACAAAAGCAAAACATACTAAAAGCACCTACCTATCTGATGGCTTCCCTACTTTTATTTTAGCATTTTCTGGGGGCACAAAAGGAACCCTAGCAGATTGTGCAACTTCTTTCAATATTTCTCCCTTGCATCTTTTTCACTGGAAAGAGAATTTTAAAATTGAATGAAAAGAGGGCACGAACTGAAGGCATTTATAAACACAAACAGAGCCAGACTAGAAAAATGGGTCCTCCTGCCGTCACGTCTGACTCCTCTGTCTGAATGGCTTGGCTTATCCCCTGGAACCAAGTTAACCTCAACTTTGCAGTGTGTAGTAAATAGCTCTAAAATACTTCAGTGTGGAAATGAATCTAATTAATGCTCTCTGTTAAACACGAGAAATATAAGGCTTGGAAAAGCTATGTTGTATTTCAGTAGGGAAGATGCATTTGCATCCAACACTCTTTTCCTTTTATTTTTAAAAGTTACCTTCCTGTAATTGCAGACTAGTTTAGAGCTAAGATAGGAGCATCTTAACAATAATGGGCACTTTTTTAACAGATTATTGCCAAAAGTGCATTCTTTATTCCAGGGAGACGCTGTAATAGATACCAGTGCTTTAGTAATGATACAAGCAATCTGAAAGCTATTATAGTTTCTTTTATAGTAACTTAATCTTCATATTGTTTTATATGTCTGGAATTTTAATAGTGTTTTTAATTTATGAAGAGAAGTATATTACATATTACTAGTTACATGGGAATATGAGCTAAATAACAGACCATTGAACTATACTCATACAAACAAATATTTTGAAGTACTTAAACGAGCATAAGGAATGGAACAAAAATTAAAACATGTTGTAGAGATATAATAGCATCTTTTATTGAATGAGCCCAGAAGCATCTATTCTGGACTGTTACTGGTTTTAATGCACATATTGAACTTCTAAAGAAAAAGGGGAAAGAACACGGGTACTTTTAGACTGCTATTTAAAAATAAATATTTTATTTAAAATAAATGTATTTACCTAATTAATAAATGTATTTGCATTATTGATTGCAAATAAACACAAATTCCCATGTAATTTTTTAATGCCAGCGAAATGAATTAATTAATATAAACACTTGATTATAAGTAGAATGTAAGCGCCTATGTAGATTCTTGAAGCCAATGCAAAAATGAAGTATTTTTTCCTATTAGTTCATTGCCATTTTAAATATGTATAGAAATGTTCACAGTTGACAAGGAATATAGTGAACTGTGCTCAGACTTGTAAGAGCGATATCGTAACACTTTGCTAAGCAGTGAATTACAGAGAGATATGATCAGCGTAGCAATTTAGTGATTGTAATGCTATTAAAAGTAGGGATTTTAAATAAAGAGAACCAGTTCACTGTTTTGAAAAAAGTAATATTCTACTTTAAACTGTCATTCTGTGTTTCTGACTCTCAATTAGATATTTCTAAAATGTCAGTCCCAGATTCTGTTGTGACCGTCATCATAATAAAATGTGACAGCAAAGATATTATATCAATACTTTTTCCATAATTAGCATTAAAGATCTCTCAAGGGTTAAGCACAAAGGTTTTCCACTGGATGGACTGCAAGCCTTGTGCCTTTAAAATCTTTTAATATAGCCGAGACTGGTGACAACCAGGAGACAAATCTATGAACAAACCCGTTTGGAGAGAATAGTTTTGTGGTGTGTGATGTATGTTACGTAAATGAGCTTATTAGGACTCTCATCTATTTTATTATTGGTGCCCAATTTAATAGAGGCATTTAAAAAACAATATTTCTGCCTGACTCCTTGAAATGAAGAAGATACATTGATATAATTGAGAGCAAATGATTGCATGTTGTGCCATTTAATCATGTCATTTTTCAATTGCTGTTTTTTGCACTTCACTGCATACTTATAGAATATTTAGCTTCAGTATAGATTAAGTCCCACAGTATGCAACTGAGTAGAGTTCCCATATTAGGTGACATTTTCTTTTAACCTTGAAATCAGCTAAAGCACACAGGTTTGGCAATACTTTTCTAAAAGATGACAAGTCATCATTCATTTCCTATCTTTGTCATTTAGCTTTTTATTTTGAAGAATTACTTTCTTCCTAATATTTTTTGAGGAATTATTGGTTTTCTTTTTCATTCAGAAACGCAAATTATTTTCACTACGTATCCTGTAAGAATGGAATTTGAAGTACAGAGATGCACCACCTCGGCAAGAGAAGTTCCAGCAGGCATTGCCATTTCACAGAGAACACTGAAACCTACATTTTACCCAACATTTGCGAGCGTACCGTTTCCTGTTTTTTAGTGCTGTTAGCCATGACACTTTAAAGTTTTACATTAGCACTTTTGAAGTCCTGCACTAGCCAAAAATCAGACTTTAAAATGCAAATTACAGGTTTTTTTAAGAGTTGCAGTTTGATTGTTTTACTCAGAAGGGTAACTTCCATTCTCAGATTTTGCCTTAATTTCTGCTTAGGGTTGTTGTACTAAATAACAACAGTTCCATCTTCATTTCATCTTCCATCAGGCAACAACTGATGCAATTGGAAGTGTGTCATTCCCTCCCTCACACACCCACGTCCTGTAACAAGGAGAATGAGTAAGACTTTAACAGACCAAGGTTAGACAGAAACATCCTCTTAGGTCCGGTCATTCCAGATTTATCTGTAGTCAAGATTCTTTCATTTTCCTAAAAACACCCAGTATTGTTTGTAGACAGAAGCACAATGTAAGCCTAGAAATAGTATTTGTCTCAGTATACCTTGGCATTTCTTCTGAACCTGAAAGCGCGAAGAAAATTCCTCTGTGTAAGTTACCATTTGTCATCTTCCAACTACTTTCAAAGCTCTGGGCATCTCAACATGAACCTTTCTTATTCCTAATTGTAGAGTAAAAGCAAGAAAGAAGGAAATGGTTGAAAGAACCTCAGATCCCATAAAAATTAATTTTCCAAACAATATGTAATAAATGATGCTACAAAAATCATATCTCAACATTTTACATGGTGATTATATGTGGATTACGTGGATTTAAGTGAACTAATCTTGAACTGACTTCTAAACTATTAAGCATAAGTATTCCCACTGAATTCACTGAGCACCTTAGTACTTTTAAATGGTTAATATAAAACACTTGCTGAGGAACCTTGACGTAGCAGTGCTTTAAGGGGCCAGGTCATCTACGGTGCTATGTGAGGAAGCTGGCTTCCCATCCATGTCCTTCAGTTGGGCAGAGCAGGCAGCGCAGTGCAGCTCGGGGGCTGGTACACTGCAGGAAAGCTGCGGGATGGAGGGGACTGGGGCTTGAGGGACTTGAATATTCCTCAGCTTCCCACCTTTCCGTGCTTCCCATATGCTCTGGCACTGCCTAAAGCAGCACACATGTTTCTGGTCATATGCTGTTCACTTAGGAGTCACGCAGCTATGCAGAACACCTTCTGTTCAGATCATGGCTAGTTCCATCCCCATAGATAGTGCCATTAGCCCATGGCTTGGAAAGAGTGTTTGATGTCATTTGACTCAGCAGGGGCTTTTCCAGATGATTTAAGGCATGGTATTAACAAGCTGTGAAAGTAGTTTCAGCTAGGCCTTTTTAGCTATGCGGGTGATAACTTCAAAGCACTGAAAATAGGAGTAGGCAGAGGGAAGAAAAATCTTCTAAGATTCTAGCAACGGGGACAGGAATCCTCAGTATGGGAAACCACGACTCGTAATAACATTATAATGAATAACACCTCGATGTTATCAGAGTATCTGTTGCAAAGCAAAGGACTCAGGCACAAAGTCAAGTTCATACACGGCAGCTGTGGTTACTGTGTATACTCTTTGCCTGCAGCAAAAAAGTCAAATACATTAATTTAAGTCTCACTGCAAATGGTTTAAGTGAATGTGTTTCTCCCACATTTGCAAAGATTTGGATTGTATTTACAGTTACCACAGCTCAACGGACACATGATAGTGTGAGGAGCCACAATCGAAAGCATCTGATCTCTTAATCTATACTTCATCAACGGTTCTGCACACACAGGAGACTAAGTGAACCTAAGTGATGCTCCTCAGCCCACTGTAAGATCATGTCCTAGTTTTCTAAACCGAGTACCCAGTAGCTTTATATAGCAGCTGTAGACCATCGGGTTCAAGCCTTAGTAGAGACACTCATAATCTTTCATTTTTTTTGTCTTTTTTTTTTTTATTCATCATGATTTATAGCTATTAATTCACAATGTAGACTATACCTTGCAAATAATTAAAGTAACCTTGGGCCTGGAAGCATACCTTGCATGTATAACTGCCGTATTGAGAGGTTTTTATACAAGCATGCCATTTTAACAATAACAGAACATGGATGAATATACAAACACTGTGAGATGTTGCATCATAGAATACAGGCAATTATTGTGTCCCTTTAGGTCACTGTATTCCAGACCCTAATACTGCTTAAATTCATTATTGCTAGTGCTGTTATCCAGGGTTTAAAGATGTCTTTACATGATTAAGTTCTCTGGCTTTTAAAGTATTGTTGCTGTAGCCAACTCCTTCAACACACTGTTAGACACAAGCACTTCATTCTTATCCTGTTTAATATTAACCATAATATCATGTAATAAAATTGAAACAAAAGTGCCATAGGCCTAATTGTACTGTCACAGACATGTAAATCAGAAATAGCTTTGGTAAAGCTACTGTTATTATGCTGGTGTAAAATTGATGTAAATTAGAAATGACTTGGATGCTGTAGCTCTGCTTTCAGATAACACAATGTAAAGGCTTCACTTAAACTCCTGTATAATGGCTTATGAATGAAATACTCCTCACCTCATCATATTATATGGTATTGTATGCAAACCCCCCCCCCCCCCCCCCGATATTTATAAGGGATGACATAATCTGATAGATCAAGGTAAGTTAATGCTGTGGGGCCAAATTCTGAGCTGTATTGGCTTCCATGAAGTTAATGCAGATCTACGTAGATTTGACTGCCATCAGCATGTAACTTACCATCACTTCCATAAAGCTGAATTGCTTAGCAGCCATGAACTGTAAAATAAGAACCCTGACATAATCTTTAGGTAGATTTTTTCGGGTTGGGTTGGGTTTTTTTGGGTGTGACATTAGGCTAAGGAACAGCATTACAAAGGAAATGTGCCAGACACGGTGGTTACATCAAGAGCTATGAAGGAAACTAGTAATGAAGTCTAGGAAAATAAATAAGGGCAAGTTCAGGAAACATAAGTGAAAATGCAGCTCTGGTATAAATTGAATAATAAAATTCCTGGTCATATTTTGCCATAAATAGTGGTTTGGGAATTTGTCATTCACCTTATTTAAAATTCAGAAACATTAAAGATACAGGGTTCTCTCATTATAGAAGTAATAGAATTCTAGCTATTACAGAGTTAGGGTAATTTAAATAGCTATAGAATGCATTATATCGATAAGTGGAACATCTGTATGAAATGTCCACCTGCTAATATACTACTCAGTGTACTTTACAATGAAATTGCACTTAATCATTTTAAGATGTCTTCTAATGAAGCCTTATCAGGATTAACATTTTGAACACAAATACTTTTAAGCATTAAAACTTCTGCTTTAAATGAGATTGCATTGTCTTGTTTACTCTTGTTGATTAATAAGCAATCTGTTAACTGTTAGAACGGCCCAATTGTGCCAGTGAAAGTAGATTAGTAATTCAGCTATGTCTGTGGGTTCAATCATCATTTCTCTTGAAGGCTTTGAATAAAAAAAATCACTTGCACACTATCCATAGTCAAAGAAAAGATAATATTTTTAGATGTGTATACCAATGTTTTCCTTCAGACTTTCAACTTGGTATTATTGATCAAGAACATAGAGCAGCAAAAAACTTCTTTGAGGAACAACATTTCTAAGTATAAATTCCGATTTTTAATAAAAAAAGTGATATGAAAATCTGGAACCTGAATCCACTTTTTACAGAATGTTATTATTTTGCTAGTAAAATTCAGGAGGGCAGGTCCTGATTTTTTATCAGTTAATTCTTGTGAACAGCTTTGAGAGGTGTGGTGGCTTTTTTTGTTTGCTTATTATGATTAACTGGGGAAGCTTAAAGGCAAATACCCTGTCTTCAAAAAAGATGATAGTTCAGATTTTCTCATGGGGTCATGCACTTTCATCTGTGGCATCCCACAGAGGGAAACAGATGTTGGCAAGTTACAATTTAAATTATTTGGAAAGCTCCCACGTGTGGAGCACAGTCCTGTTAAACTCAGAGGTAGCACAGGCCTGTGATAACAGCTGAATACTTGAACCATGCAATGCTATAAAAGTATAGGGCCTCAGAAGCTGGGCTGAAGTAGTCATCCACAGATGTGTTTGTGCCTTCTGTGCCCTAGCTTCATAGATATTTATTATTATTAAGACAAGTTCAGAGTTAATAAAATCCTGATTTGATGTTGAATGATGGTAGAGTGCGATTGTGGATAAAACCATGCTCAAAACCACCCCATGCCATTAACTGCTTCTGGGTGGTAGCTCCCTCTTTAGCTTAGGCATGTAGGATGCATTATTTATACTGCTGTTCAATAAGATTCTCAGTGTAGTTACTCGAGTTTCTGGCATAGAACCAACATATCCTGGCTCCCATCAATATTCAGCAATATTAGGGCTTAGCAATTGTGTCCCGTCATGCAGTTCACGTCAGACCACATTCATGGTAGCGCTGGAATCAGTATGATAAAATAAATGCAGTGAATTACTCATCTTTTAAAAGGATACAGTTATGACAGTATTCCTACATTTACTTGAATATGGAACTACCCTGGTAATATTTTATGATAACAAAAACATCTGTAAAGAATTTTATACTGAATTTTCTCCTTCCTTAAGGTTTCTCCTCTGACAGGGTACATATGACCCATAATTCCTATTTTTCTAGAAAAATACACATTCTCATTGCATGACTACAGTTCTTTCCCCCTGTTTTTTCCTGAAGAATTTCTGAAGCTGATTACTGTCCCGGTAACTCATTTCAGATGTGTCGCAGCTGAATGAAAAAAAGGGAAGAAAAAAACAGTCTACATCATAAAACTTTCAACATTATTGAGACAGTTAGCTATGTATGGCATTTGTTTGAAGACCAAAAGTAGCTTTACTCCTTCTGTGCTGTTAAAATTAAGACTGAGTTTATCTGAAAATAAAACACTAAGCTTTGAGAATTCATGGAAAAGCTGAAAAAACTATTGTAAGACAGAGACTGGGCACTATTAAATATCAGAAAATAGTTAATGTTTTAATTTGCAAAGTATTCCACATGGATATCTGTTGTTTATCTATCCTGCAGTCTCTATGCTGTGAGATCAAACAGAGACGTCGTGGGGTAGCCTCTGTGTTGCGATTATGCCAGCACCTCCTGGATGACCAGGAGACCTGCAACCTAAATGCAGATCACCAGTCTATGCAGCTGATAATCGTAAACCTGGAGAGAAGATGGGAAGCCATTGTCATGCAAGCTGTCCAGTGGCAAACAAGGTTACAGAAGAGATTGGAAGAAGACTCGGTGAGTAATGGTTGCTTTAGAAAGATCTCATGTGGTTTCATTCTTCACGAGAGACACATTTTCAGTGCAAGACAAACACATTCATCTCGGTGTTTTCTTCTGATGGAAGATGCCATTCCTAGTCTTTACTGCCAACAGGTGAAGCTTTACTTTTTCAGAAAGTTTTGTATTCTGTGGACAGAAATTATTAATAAGGTAAACTTAAAGTATATGTATTCTGTTTGCTGGATATTTAATCTCGTCTGATCCTGTCAAGTAACAAAAAAAATCTTCTTGTGTTGCCAAATTGCTCACTACCTAACAGAACTGGGCCCAGAGATATATTCCACCAATGGTAAATATATTTTGGAAAAAGTATTTTCTGTGTAAGTAAGACTGATTTTAATTAGCATCCCAGCAGTAGATGTGTATTTCACATAGAATTCCATGGGTATGTGATTAATATACAATTCTGTGTTATTTGAATATAAGCAAAATGCATTAATTTGCTTTTATCTCAGGGAAATGATTCCTAAGAGGCACAAGAGCACTCTGCTTAAACCATCCATTAAGTGGCATAAATTAGACAGGTTTTCTACAGCAAAAAACTATATTACAAAGCAGTATCTACATTTAAACAATAAACCATAGGGGGAACAAAATAATCCCTACTGTAAAACCGTTGACTGTAATGGATGAATTGGCTCAGCATGTTTCGTGCTACTATCATAACGCTGAAGTCTGTGTACTGCAGCTACATTGGCAACAATGATAACCCCGTGTAGTGCATACACTGCAGAGCCTTGATGAGATTTGAGAACAAGTGACATATATTTAGCTTACATAATTTTTTAGGCTTATATCAAACACATAAAAGGAAAAAACGCTTGACACTTACATGCTTCCTAACAATTATCTGACTAACAGTGAAATACTACTTTTGACTTCTTTTCGTTAAAGTTGCTTTACAAAAATAACAGAAGCTGTAATTCTCTTGTTAAGTTATAGTAGTGTAATATGAAGATATACAAGACATTGTCCAGAAACCCTAGCAGTTCCTGCATGAAAATACTCTTGGTTTATACAGGCGAAAAATTGGTGAGTTATTGAGGAGGGTGCTGTGGACGAGTGAACTGTTGAAGGTAATAATAATCTGTTGCTTGCCTGCCTTTATCAAATGTTACAAAGTAGGAGTGCTTCTCTGACTGTTTGGTTTATTGGCTTCTTTGTCTCAGGTGCTGAGATAGAAATGGGACCTGAGAAAGGAACAAGATTGAACAGACTTCCATGACAAGTCAAAAGGGGCATGTCTGTGTATGAGGCAACATGGAAGGAAGTCATAATTGAAAAGCAGATGTGTCATTATTTAATAAGCATGGGAGTAGTTGACTGACAATGTAAGAAGTGTAGATAAATGAGGAGAGTCAGTTAACCCCTCAAAATTTTGATCTGGTTGGAAGAAGTGTAAAAATTATGAAGCTACATGTGATTGTACGAAGGTACAGAGAAAAGATTGTTTTCAGCCTTTCCTTATATATCTATGTGCAGAGAGGGAAGTATCAACTAGAGCAGAATGCTATGGGAAACAGCCAAGGAGATCAAGCAAGGGCTTTTACTACATGACCAGCAGAAAAAGGTCAAATCTTAACGATACTAAGATTCATCTCATAGAGCTAGTGAGAGCTGTAGGTGTCACAACTGATGCAGATTACCAGAGGGAGAACAGTCATACTGACTGAGCACGAAGAACAGAGGAGATCTGGAAAGGACAGATCAAGAGTTCAACTTTTTCTGTGCTTAGTTTATGTTGATGGATACTAAGTAGGAGATATTTAAGAGATAGGCAGAAGAGTGGGGTTAGGAGCAAAGGAGTTTACTTGAGTTCTCAGTCCAGAGATGGAAAGTGCAGATATAAGAATGCATATTATAATCTAAAAAGGAGAAAGGGAAGCAGGTAAGGAAAAAGGCTTGTTCAAGTCTACTGAAAAGCAGATGAAGGAAGAACAATTAACAAAAAACACTCAGAAGGTGGAAGCAAGACAGGTGTCCTGGGGGGATTACAGAGAAATTGTTTGAGCAGCCAAGGATCAGGTTAGGAAACCTAAAGCCCTGATGGAATTAAATCTGGCCAGGGACATCAAGGACAACAAGAAAAGCTTCAATAGTTGCATCAGTGATAAAAGGAAGACTGGAGAAAATGTGAGCCCTTTCTGGAAGGAAACAGGAGACGTGGTTACCTGAGGTATGGAGAAGGCTGAAGTGCTCAACAACCTTTTCACCTTGCTCTTCACCAGCAAGTGCTCCAGCCACACCATCCAAGTCATAGAAGGTAAAGGCAGGGACTGGGAGAATGAAAAACCACCCACTGCAGGAGAAGATCAGACTTGAGACCATCTAAGGAACCTGGAGGTGCACAAGCCCGTGGGACCTGATGAGATGCATCCGCGGGTCCTGAGAGAACTGGCAGATGAAGTGGCTAAGCCTCTATCCATTATATTTGAGAAGTCATGGCAGTTTGGTGAAGTTCTCGCTGCCTGGAAAAGGGGAAACAGAACTCCCGTTTTTAAAAAGGGAAAAAAGGAAGACCCAGGGGACTACAGGCCAGTCAGTCTCATCTCTGTGCCCAGCAAGATCATGGAGCAGATCGTCCGGGAAACTATGCTGAGGGACATGGAAAATAAGAACATGATTGGTGGCAGCCAACATGGCTTAACTCAGGGCAAATTGTGCCTGACAAATTCGATGGCGTTCTGTGATGGGGTTACAGCATTGGTGGATAAGGGAAGAGGAAATGCTGTCATCTACCTGGACTCATGCAAAGCACTTGACACTGTCCCACATGACATCCATGTATCTAAACTGGAGAGACACAGATTTGACGGCTGGACCACTTGGTGGATAAGGAATTGGCTGGATGGTCATACTCAAAGAGTTGTGGTCAACAGCTCAATGTCCAAGTGGAGACCGGTGACGACTGGCATTCCTCAGGGGTCGATATTGGGACAGGCGCTGTTTAACATCTTTGTTGGTGACAAAGACAGCGGGACTGGGTGCACCCTCAGCAAGTTTGCTGACGACACCAAGCTGTGTGGTGCAGCTGACACACTGGAGGGAAGGGACACCATCCAGAGGGACCTTGACAGTTTTGAGAGGTGGGGCCATGCAAACCTCATGAAGTTCAGCAAGGCCAAGTGCAAAGTGCTGCACACGGGTCAGGGCAATCCCAAGCACAAATACAGGCTGGGCGATGAATGGACTGGGAGCACCCTGAGGAAAAAGAACTTGGGGGCGTTGACAGATGAGAAACTCAACAGGACCCACCAATGTGAGCTTGCAGCCCAGAAAGCCAACCTTAATCTGGACTGCATCAGCAGAAGCGTGACCAGAGGTTCAAGGAAGGTGATTCTGCCCCTCTACTCCACTCTCGTGAGACCCCACCTGCAGTACCGCATTCAGCTCTGGAGCCTCCTACATAAGAAGGACATGGACCTGTTGGAGCAAGCGCAGAGGAGGGCCGTGAAGATTATCAGAGGACTGGAGCACCTCTCCTGTGAAGACAGGCTGAGAGAGTTGGGGTTGTTGAGCCTGGATAGGAGAAGGCTTCAGGGACACCTTACAGCCACCTTCTGGTACCTAAAAGGGGCTTATGAGAAAGATAGGGACAGACTTTTTAGTAGGACCTGTAGTGTAGGACAAGGGGTAATGGGTTTAAACTGAAAGAGGGTAGATTTAGACTAGATATTAGGAAGCAATTCTTTACCGTGAGGGTGGTGAGACACTGGCACAGGTTGTCCAGAGAAGCTGTGGGTGCCCCATCCCTGGCAGAGTCCAAGGCCAGGCTGGATGGAGCTTTGAGCAACCTCGTCTAGTGGACGGTGTCCCTGCCCATGGCAGGGGGGTTGGAACTAGATGATCTTTAAGATCCCATCCAACCCCAACCATTCTATGATTCTATGAGAACACAGAGGAGGTATAAAAACAATCTAGAGAGCAGAAAAATTCCGGGCAGAAGTTTGTTGACAATCTGATCAAGTGGAGTGAAAAGTAAAACAGAAGCTGGTAGAATAAGGATCATGAGAAAATGTGAGAGAAATTTAAAGGGAATTAAAGGAAGAAACAGAATTAGTGAGAATCTAGAATGAAGCTGGATAGAAAATGGAGATAGGACTTTTGAACAATACATTCACATTGAAATGAGAGGGAAGGCAAGAAATAGAAAAAGATATAACAGAAGATAAGTGCCTCTCAACAGTGTCAGAGAGACAACATTCTTGAGTTCTGATGGTAATGAATCTGGGAGAGCGGGAAATGAGAACAGAAGTAAGAGAAGTCAGCAGCGAAATAGGCTGGTCAAGTGAGTGGGTTAGAAGACAAATACGAGACTGAGGAATAGGTAAGATTAATAAAGAAAAAATGTAATAGTAAAGCTTTTTAATTCTTTTGCGAATTGCTGGTTATATTTTTGTGATAGTTCCATCTTCAGAATATTTTTAGTCATATTACTAATATATTACATCAGTAGTTCTAGTAAACTGTTGGTTAGTGCTACATGAAATGTTTAATGAGTTGACTGGCAGCAGAAAAAAACAGTTGAATTTTGAAGCTTCAAAACTAAATGTGTGCAGTGTTAGGCAACCAAACAAAGAAAATCTTTCTTGGAATCCTGAATGTTAGTTGCTAGAGGCTGATACCTGCTGGGTGTGTAACTGCCCAGGAGAGACAGGACTCAGTTTCTGCTGTGTTTCTCTAAAAGGTGAAGTACCAGAAAGATGAGGACTTGCCTTTTTCATCTGCAAAATGTATCATTTTGTTTTAGTAATATGTATCTTCTATCGAACTTGGAACAGAAACAAGTTGCATTTGTGAGCTAACTCAGTGCTGAAGGGAGGTCCAGGTTACTGTGGTGATAGCATATACTCTCCTTTTGCTTGTGGGCAGCTGCCGTGCGGAAGCAGTTTGCTGTTTATATCTCCAGTTACTCTAAATAAACTGTTATGAGCTAATTAGAGCTTGGCGCTGCTCTTGCAGCAGGAGCGAAGGAAGTCTCACGTTTCTGTTTGGGATTGCCACTGACCGGGAGTTGAGGCATGGTGGGTCTATGAGTACAGCACCTTGCTTGATATATGGACTCTAGGAACCTCACAAGGTGCGTGCTGCTTTGTTCCCACTTTGCCTGAAGTAGTCTAGAGTTATTTGCTGGGCTAAGTTGACTTTCTCGAGGCAGGGGGTGTATCGTTCTTTCTGCTGAGAAATGACAGCCTTTAGAGCTATCATGATGCTCACCTAATTTTCAATGTGGGCTGTTTATAATAATATGATTCTTTGAAGTATGTCAGTATCTACAAGTTTCTCATGTTGATACATCTGTATTCTCAACATTTAAAGATGCCCCAGTCACTGCAGAATTCAGGTTTCTTTGTCTTCCCTGGCCTGAGTTGGCATGTTCTAGCCTTCCTTTTCATTCAGTTCCTGTGTAGTCATTTCTTGGGTAGGTACCAGAACTGTTTCTTCTGCTTCCCTATCTCTCTGTATTTGATGGAGTGCCAGTCTTGGCACACAAACAGTATCCCTTGGTAACAAGTCTTTATTTGTGGTTGCCCACAAAATACTGTAATTTATGAAAACAAATGAGATGGTTTTATACCCTGATGGCATCTGACTCATTCATGGCATTTGACTTGCTGACAGTAAATAATATAGCCCAAATGATTATATTGCCTCATATAAGTACAAGAGTCACTTGCATCTTTACTGTTGTCTTAATTTGTGTGCTTGGATCTTCCTTTGTCCTGTTTCTGCCCCTTTTTACATTCAGTCACTCATCTAGGCCACTCAGAGCATTACAAAGGTATGCTGGAATTAACCACAAAAGGCTTTTCTGTTTCTTTTGAATTGTTTGTCTACATTGATGGTTTTCAGCAATGTTTAATTTTGCTCAAATTTTGCAATAGTGAGCACCATAAGTTTACAAATAAGAAGATATTAACATGTACTACAAGCACATAAAGTCTGGTAAAAGATGTCCTCATACATGAAAAGTTATGTCTAAAATGTGAAATTATCAGTAAGAATCACTGCAGAAGGATGAAATGTGGTTAGATTCAGTAGGCTAATCTAGCTATAAAGTATTCGTACAATGAAAAAAACAAAGATTACTTTTTTAAAACAGCAGGACACTTGTCTGCTGGTGGAAGCAGTCCTAATCTGTTTGAGCAAAAGAGGTTTTTATTTCCTACACCTGTTTGGGTTTTTTTGGTGTTTGTTTATTTGTTTGTTTTTGTGGTAAATTCTTTCCCCCCAGATTTATCATTCCATAGTTTGCTGATATAATATTATACGTCACCTAAATTTTTGCTTCAGAATTAAACAGATACCTTATAGTTTGCCTAACAAGACCCTGCTAGCAATCATCTTAAAAGAAAAAGGAGACTGTCTGGCAATGGCAACAGCAATAGCAACAATCTTTAGTCAACTAAACCCAAAATTGCCATCTAAAATTTCTGCTTAACAGCAGGAGAAGCTTTAACACACTATGCACTTTCCTTTAAAGGGTCTAGTCTACCTGAAAGACTGAACAGTTAAAAAAAGCATTTGGGACAGACTCAGTCATGGCCATGTCCACAAGTTTACAACAGTTAAATCAAAGTGGGAATACGTTGGGTTTTTTATGTAATTTTTCATTTTTTTAATCTTCTGCTCAGCCAGTAGTATACCCAATGTAAGTTATTTTCATTTCAGTCAGTTGTTCCAGCTGCTATAGGTGTTCACAGTTTGGGGGTGTTCTGTCCAGGTCAGATATGAGTCTGTATAGAAAGCTACAGCGAGGTGACGTGGAAATTCACTTTTCTGGGACTGTTTTACCAATATTGGAATATATAGAACTGTTGTACTGCCGCTGCTGGGAGAAAGACAGAACTGTGGTTTCTAATGGATTTTACTTCCTAAGTTGCAATTCAATATTCCTGCCTTTTTGGTGACTGGAGAAGCTGCTTTGTCTCCAGACTGCTCATTCATTGAATGAGAAACATATCTGTTTTACAGAGCAGACAATCTCTTTTCTTATTCAACAGAGAGAGCTAATTATTGAAGGGACAGTATTAATCATGCTTTTAAAATGGAGATTTTGAGCTAAGGCGATTTGGGTTAAGGTGCTGTAATTCTCACATTATCCTGAAAATGTCTGAAATATTCATTTGTCTGATCACTAAGTTCACTACTACGCTTCACGAAAAAAAAAAAATTAATTTCTCTTGTTCTCCTGAGTCATCCCATGTGTACACTGTACTGTATGTCCAGCAAAACCCCCACCTCTGTTGGCTAGAAAGTATGCTGTACATCCCGCCACATAATTGAAAATAATAAGGCCACAATAAATGGGATGGCCTTGGGGTATAACACCCAAGGGATTCAATTGGTGTCGCTTTGCATCAATGTCCATGCATCATGGTAATTGAGGTAACATAACCAATTACCACATTTTAATTAGAGTTGTAAGGACTTGGGAAAATTTGCAATGGCGCACATGGAGGAAAAAAAAAAAAAAAAAAAAAAAGGAACCTCCTTCTTTTCCACAAGCTTGTTTCTGATGAGGTAAAGAGCCTGTTTAGGATTTTTTCCAACATCCTCTTAGTTTCATTCTTTATAATGCACTTCAAAAAACAAACTGTTTAAAAATGCTATATCACTTCTGATCTGGTATCTTTATCCTTTTTCTCAATATATCTGTTTCCGTGATGCTTTCTGGAAAAGAATACAGTCTTTAATAATACTAGGCATGGTGTCTTCCCTTCACTTCTGTGTATTTAAGTCACTGGTGCAGTATTTTTTCAAGCCATGGAATGACACTTGTTCTAAGCTTAAAAGAAAAAAGCACAAAAAAACTTCCTTCAGAGGTAAAAAATGAATTTGTCATTGTTCAGTTATTTGTTAGATAGCTTCAATAGACAAAACCTTGTTTCCTAAAAGATCATTATTTTATCACAAGCCATTATTTTGTAAGGTGAGATCTAGCTAAAAATCTTGCATAAAATTTAGAAGTTCATCAGAAATGCCTAACACAGCAAAGTACTGAGTGATGATTAACTTAATCGGCTGAGCAGGGCACACTACATGTTTTAAAGTGTTGAACACCTCTTATACGATCTAGCCCCCCAAAAGTAATTATTTAATGACTGATGTTTGAACCTTTACACATTGTTTTCTTCATTACCACAAGTAGTTGGTTTTTTTTTATATTTGACCTCTTCATATAGTGTATGACTGTAAAACCTTGATTGCTTGTATTTGTTTTGTCAGTCATCTTGTTTTACTCATATTTCAACACTGAACACTGCTCACTTCAGTGCTTCCTTAATATATATATTTTTTAAGTGAATGGGCATTTCATTGTAGAGTCTTTGATGTGATACACCATCCTCATACTTGAGGTCCTTACATTTTTGAGCTTCTGGGTTGCATTGTGTTCCTGATTTGTGACATGGAATAATCATCTGTAGGATCTAAAATGAAATTACTTAAATGGTGAACATAGGTCTAGATTTTTCTTGGACTTTAATTGGAGATAGTTGATAGGCCCCACGCTCTTGCAAGAAATTCTATATTTCTCATAATTTTTTTGAGGACCAGACATAATTATGAAGGCAGCCATAACAGCAGTATGTAGAGTCTGGATGATCTGGAAAAACTGAAGCTGGTAAAGTCCTTCTTGTTGAGCAGATCTTGGTAAAAAAATTGCAGACCCAGCAAAGTTAAATAAAAATTCAGAAAAATGCTTGTTATATTCTTGATAAAATCTCCTGAGTGGTCACTTACAGTGATAGGTTTTTAGAGTGAATAGAAAGAAAAAAGAATACATTTAAGTCTTCTGCAGAAGACTCTTCTCCATCCTCAGAGGCTGCATAACTTTCTGTCACAGCTAACAGTACAGGGTAACAATCCATAGGTGAAATACTCCATGCAATGTTACCAATCTGCTAAATTATTCAACTGTTTCCCTCGCTCTGGCAGATATCATTACGTTTTGCCATGGCTTCATAAAATGATAGGAAGCCTGAGATGTGTATTCAAACTCATAACCCCAGCCAAACCAGAACAAATTCCAGTCCTCTAAGAGAGCAAACCTTCAGAGGGGGTCATCTGAGCTCACTACCACCAACTTAGACTTCTAGTTGTTGCTCTAATTTTAATTATGTTATGAACTCTAGTTGTTGATTGTATTGGGCAAGAAGAGGTTAATGGTTAATGCAGACTCGAGAGACTAAGGCAACCCTATTTTACTATTTCACAATCTCTGTTAAACCATAGTAAGTCTCAGCTCTCCCCCTGGAGAGGATGAAAAGTAAAGGTACGTGCTCCTAACTTTCTCTAGAGTCCCAGAAGATGATTTGGGATTACACTGAGTTGTTACAGTTGAGAGCAAATGTACTCACCAATTCTACTTTTTTGCTTGTCTGACCTTTGCTGTTTTCCATTAATGAAAAGGGAGCATGCAACAGAAAATCTTCACGTGTAGCACAGTTTCAGTGTGGACAATGTTAGGAAGAGGCATTCCTGTGGAGCCTCTTACAGCGCAGTTTATCTTTGCTCCATAAGGTGAACAACCTAGAGCAGAAAGAGTAGCTCAGCATTCTTGCTCTTTCAATCATTTTCTCTGCACTGAAATTTCCAGACCTAAAACATTTCCTGCTAATATTGATAGTGTTAATTACATATTAATTTTTAGTTTACATTACAATGAAACCTACAAGAACATTTCTTGTAGCTTGTTCAACCACAATCCTACATTGGCAAATTTCAATCACCATCCGCCTCAGCTGGACTCAGTATACTTCTTTGAGGTGTGTATTTCTCTTCTGTGGCTCCTTGCTAATTCTGCAGACGCATTTAGGCTTTTTGCCCTCTCCAGGGTACCCAGCAAACTTTGTGACATGAGAGGTGAAAGTTACTTTTTTGTTGTTGGTGTGAGTATAGGAAGATAAATGAAATTACATGAAAAGTAAAGAGTTATTTTAATGAGAAAATCGATTGCTGTGATACTTTAGTTACTCCAAGCCCCCTTTGATATTTTTTTTTTTTCTTGATGAAGCACACAACATTTCTGTGCAGTATTTGAAATTTACTTGCTTTTTTAGAAGAAAGGTTTCTTTATGAGACTGGGAATGCTTCATAATGGTTGATCATGTTTTTAAACAAAAAGGCTGTAAAAGCAAAATAAATAAAGCATATGTTTCCCAATATTATTTTCAAACCAAACATGGTTGCATGATCATGTATAACTACTGTCCATAGCTCATACTGACTTAAGGTATTCAAGGCAGAAAATACCATGATCATAGTGTTACAGGACTCAGCTCTTGGTGTTATAATTAGCTCAAAGCATAGTGTGTGAATCGGGTATAAAATACTGCATCTGCACTAATGGTTTTGTAGTAGTGTCCTGTGAGCAGTCTGTTTCAGTGGCTGACAAGTCTGAAAGTCACAGATACTTTCTTTTTTTTTTTTTCTTTATTATGTTCCATTATGTTAGGGGAAGAATGACATAAATTTGCTGGCTCAGTGCCATAAAGTTTTGGATATACACCTACAAATATACATATATAGTCATATCTTAAAATGATTACTTCTTTGGATTTCTTCTGTATTCCTTTTCTGGTTAATTCAGGTTTAATCTGTTCAATTGTATAAATTCAGAGAGAGGGAAATCTGACATAGTTTGAAGTTTGCTGAATCACTTCATTATAGCTCAGGAACATTCAAGGCTGGTCAGCGGTGCTGTGTTACCCAGTGAGAAGCGGGAAATCTTTTCTTTTGGGCATATACAAAGCTTCTGTGTTCATCCATGCAGCCAGAAGACATTTCTGTTCCTCAGCTATCTACTGGTAACTCTGTGTTTCAGACTGGTGCTGTTCCAGAGTTGGGTGAGGGAATTTTATAGCTGGTAGAAAGTTGATATTGCTTCTCTGAGGATCTGATGGTTTTTAAATGGTTGGTGTTTACAAACCCTCAAGAGATTTAGAATGCCATTGAGGCCTTCAAAAGTGCCATTTTATCACACGGCCCTGTGATTGAACATATGATGATGAAAACACTGTCATATCTCATAGGCAACAGCATTTGACCCCCCTTGGTGGTGTATCTAGCATTCTTAATTGCTTTGCATTTATAGATAACTACAATATTAGTAAATCGACTTGCCACAATTCTTTAAAATAAATATTCCACGAGTATTCAGAAAAATTCAAGTTTTGAGACAGCAGAATCCAATCCTATAAAATCTGGAAATGTGATATTTGTGACTTTGGGATGGGGAAAGTCAACATCACAGTAGAAGGTTTAGGTCTTTATAGCATGGTGGCCTCTGGTCTACCAGCCATCCGCCAATCTATTCACCTCTTTTTCCATGCGACAAATTGAATAATGGTCGAAACAGTGTGGGTAAAACACTTTCCACAGCTTTGATAAAGAGACATTCTCTGCTCCTGAACTGTTCATTAAAACTGTAAGATGCGTAAAATCTTAAGTGAATTCTCAGGAATAATCAGTTTTAGTAGGAAAAGATGTAATCAGAAATTGGAAGCCTGATGTTTCCAGTGCGTGCAGATGCTGAAAGAACTGTCAAACACCATTTAAATGGCAAAAGTAACTCATTAAAAAAAAAAGAGAAAAAATGGGTAGGCTTTTGTTTTCAAGGACAGAGATCTTGTTTCAAAAGATTTCACTTCCTCTTTAGGCACTTCAGTATAGGGCCAGACATTTAAAAATGCTCAGCAGATAGCAACTCTCATTGCAGTACATTGTGTTCAGGTTACAGGATGAAGTCAGTGTTTCATTTAGATGCCTAATATACACTAATCAGAGATCATGACTCACGCCAGCATTGTTTAAAAAATTAGAGTTAACGGAAACACAAAAGTCACAAACTTGTGATTTTTTAAATTAATTGATTGACTTGTTGCACTGCATCTCTAATGGCCCCAGTTCTGCAAGGAATGGTACATGAGTGTAATTGAAGCTAATTTTCTCTTATTTTGTTTCAAGACTTATCAAACAAAATAGTTTTTAGAAAGAGTAAGAAACCTTATGTTCTGACAGGTTGTACAGCACTTATTTCCATCTTACAAGGGTCTTCCTTATTGGATAATATGGACCCAGTCCTCCAGCCATTATGGAAATATATTTGCAGGATGTTCAGTAAACATATGTATAATCAGTGGTTCATTGTTCAATATTATAGGACGTTCCAGGAGCTGCATCAGCTGTAAGCAGACAGGAATACAATAAAAAACTATTTTAAAAATACACGGAAAAAAGGTACAATTAATTAACTTAACACACAAAGTAAAAGGTACTCAATGAAATTATGAAGCAGGAGATCTAAAAGAATCAAAAGGAAATACTATTTTCATGCAGTGCATAATAAAAATTAAGCTGGTTCCTACAGGATGTTGTGGCTAGCAAAAATACAAATGAATTCAGTAAGTAATTAGATAAATTAAGGGAGAAGACATCAATTAATACTTATTGAATTCCATTTCTGAAAGTCCCCACAGGCTGTCTTCTTAAATTTGGGATGGCAGCTTTCATGCCATCCTGTGTGGTTTTAACTTTCCCATAAACATTCTGGCAACTGCAGGAGGTGAACTCAGCTGAACAGACTGTCCATCTCACCCAAAATAACAGACGTTTTTTAAAAACACATGAACTTGCAGATTTGGAGGCCTACCTGTACTATATTTTTATGTAAAGCAAAAAACTTTTAAGGAATCCCTAGAGGGTTTTCATTGTATTGAGTGGTTTCTGGTTTTATTTTTGCTATTTCCAAAGACTGGGATGTGGCCATTTAGGTAGTCTGCTTTCACCAGAAAAAAAATTGAAAAAATACTGCAAAATGTACCCGCTTAACAGATTTTCAAGATATTTCTAGCACATTTTTCTGTAAAATATATAGAAAATATAATACATACATCTACTTTATATTTAAATATGTACATACATTTACGTCAAAGGTACTATAATATACATTAAATAATAAAATGTAAATCATTAGCAATGATGATCTGAATTCCATTTCTGCTTACATATAAGACGTTTGTGTCATCATTGTAGCTCTAATCCATATTCAGGTCTTCATGTTTGGTGTGCAGTAATATGTAAATTACCTAGCCAACTGCATTAAGCAGTGTTTGTTTATTCTATTTCTTTTGGCGTAGCATATAACTGAATTTCTGCCAAAAATGTGGCTGCTTCAGGGAACACTGTTCAAGTAGAAGGAAGTTTTGAAAGGAAACGCACATCATAAGTCTTTACTCTCCGAAACAGTAAAATCAAAGCAAACTTTCTGTTCATCATAATTTCTGTATTAATGTAAAATAATGGGCTTGTAAAATACAATGAGAGAACTGAATCTTTTTAGAATGCTCTGTTTACATTGGCTTTGTAAACAAGAATACAATGCTAAGAGGCAGTGATTTGGTTATATGTGGAAAGGGTGACTAAAACTGGTGAAATGTGAAAATGGAATGTTTAAGAGAACTTATTTCAAAATGGCATATTAATCTCCCCTAAAACATAGCATTAAAATGCATTTAAATTTAGAAAGCAGTGAAGTTTAAGTGTTAAAAAAATTGCATTAATGATGCATAGAGCTATCTACTTATGCTTGCAGTCCTTTCAGTCTTCCAGTCTGACACTTCCTTTTTTATCCAGCCAGCTAATTTCCCCTCTTTTGTGAGGAGTAACTGTTTTCACAGTAGTGCTTACCCAGCAAGCCTCCTTATTGTTTCATGGTTAATTATCTTCTTGAGCTTCACCTTCTCGAGTGAAGGGAGAAAGGCTGGGCCTCCCCACAGCTCTAATGAAAGCTAGGTTTTAAAGATGCACTGTGTGAATAAATGCAGTGTCTGATCTACCAACATAATAAATGAGTTCCTAAACTTTATGGATTCACAGTTCATCCAGCAGGTTTACTGAACAATGTGGAAAGATGCTTTATTTTAAAAATCTCTTTTTATTTTTAAAAGGGGGGGAGGGGGGGGGGGGAATATTGCTTCAGTATGAAACCAAATACCACAAACTCTTCCAAAATTTCTAAGTGTTACACAAAAGGTGAGTGTCAAATGTTCAGTTTCAGTACAAACCTGAGCTGCTGTGTGAAAGGCTTTGCACTCTATACTTTAAAGTTCTAGATTAACAACACTTATATTAATAATGTTAATACTAGTAGCCCTGTGACCCTCAGTTGTTACACCACTTTGTAAACTCTTAGTACTCATTGGACTTTTTGTGCCTCACCAGCACTGAAAATAGCAATTGTAGACAGACTTAAATCTTCAGTTTATGTTCCAATTTGAGCTCAAGTTTAAACTGTGTAACATTTAAAATAAACTCTCCTGTAATAGAAGAAAGTTGAACAATAGCAATAGTGGTTTTGTAATAATGAGATACTCCCCATTGTAATTTTGTACTCAGCCAAACTAAAGCAGCCAAATATAAACTTCTCACCGTAGTAAGATATAGTTGTCCATTACTTTGTCTTCTTCTAAGTGAATTTCTACAGGGTAGGCTTATATTAAGTAATTTCTTAAATGACTGAACCAAAATGTGCATATAACACTGATACCTTAAGACAATGGACAGGATCTATGTGATGTACCAGATTAGGCTGCAAATTCCAGTCCTTATTTCTCAGCCATCTCCAGGGCTACGTCGGCATCTGTTATGTGCAGAGAAAACTATAAACGTCACCACTTACCAGTGATGGAGACAAGAAAAAAACCCTGGAAGTTCAAGGATGAGATGATCTTAGTGAAAGAGCTCTGCCTAGGGATCTCTTATACTTGGAAATAAGGCCAGTGTTTCTATTTTGCAATGTTTGAAAGGCAGCTCTTCTTAGATATAGGCTGTGTAATGGCAAGGAGCAGTTGTATTCTTGTAGCCTTAAGGTGCTTGCCATTGTAATTTTGATTCATCACCAGAACTCTCTGCCACTCATTGACAACTGAGGTGTTTAACTTAACACTCGGGAATCCATAGGTAGGCAGACTGTGAAAGTATTTATAATAGGCAGCATTCTTCTAGCCTTTGACTTCACAATACTTGCTTATTGACTCCCCTCTAGTCAATATCCCAAATTTACAGATGGCAAATCAATGACTTCAGGAAGTGCCTGAACTGAGATGACAAAGAAATTGTGTTGAAAATTTAAAGGGGGGTGGAGTGGGGCGTGGGGGGAAGAGAACATTCTCTTTGATAATGTAAATTAGGCTAAATCTGGTAGTCTCTCAACTGCTTCATGAGGAGGTGAAAGTGATGATAGAGCCAGATATTTTTCATGCAGTCCTGTCATTCATAAATAATAAAGTCTGCCTTCCCAGTATACTGGAAAAAAATTTATTTAGAAATTCAAGCCTCTCTCCTCCAGCTCTCGGTGAGAAAACTTTCTTCCTAGGTTTATTCTAAGGTCAAGCTCCGAAGGGCTTATGTCCTATTCTTTTGTACCTTATCTGTTTCTATAGTGATCCTCACTCTAGTTTTTCTTGCAGACACTCATTTCTGCTGAAACAAAGCTCTTAAAAACTCTGTGATTCCAGGTGTGGTGCTGTGCCTGTTGTAGGTTGGAGATGACCATTGTGGCCATGAGTGTGTTCATAGTGTCCACTGATTTGTTCTGGTTTAACTGAGAGTACATCATTAAAGGAGTACCAGTTCCAACGTAAGTGATGCTAAATTGAAAGTATTCTTAACCAGTATGCAGTTTTCTTAACTAGTACAAAGACAAAACGACCATGATTTTATTATGCCACTGTAGCTTTACTAGTACAACTTTGTTCACGAGCACCTGAATGCAGAATGTAACTGATTTGCCATCAATATGGGTGTACCAGTGAAACATTGTGCCGAAGTTCTGCAGTGTAGAAAAGCAATAGAGCAATAGTTAAACCTGTTTAAGCATGGTCAGTTCCACAGATTTCCTGGTTGTGGTGGATTTTTTTGGTCTTAACCATAAAGACTGATCTTTGATTGGGTCGAATTCTGTGATTGGGCATGAATGAACTCCCACCAGCTTGCATGGGTATGTATCTGAGGTAGATTGCCAGGATTTGTTCTTTTCTGAACTAGGTGTGCATGGCAACATTTTAGGTTTGGGTAAAGCTAGGAATGTTTTTCTAAAGAGTTTCATAAAGGGCTTGTGTCAGATTCTTCCACAAAGAAAATCATATATTCCTCTGAAGTAAAGGTGAGACCAAAATGACATTCAAGGGCGAAAAATCCTGTCATGTAACCTCTTGACAGATGAAAAGAAAACTACAAAGCAGCAAAAACAACAGTCAGTAAAATATGCCATATAGCCAGGTTTTCTCATCACAAAAAAAGCCTCCCCCCCCCCCCCCAAAAAAAAACCAACAACAAACCAACACCAAAAAAAAGTGCCCAAATACACAACTTGGAATATAGGTCTGGGATTGTAAACCTATTTGGATGACAATATGATTTGATAAAAAAATGTTATAGATGTTCTTCTGCTCTCTAGTAACATTTAAAGGGCTTCTTCAGCAAATGAGAACCAGAGATGCTAGAAAGGCCTGTGAGGATATGGTGGCAAAAAAAACGAGGCCACTGCTTCCCCAGAGGCTGGATAACGGGCAGTGTGTCAGCAGTGATACTCTGGGCAGAGCGCAGGGACTAAACATGTTGAGTCCTTGCTTTTGCCTTGATCTGTGATAGAAGTTAGTTCCTGCACACCTTCTGCTGACGCAGGTCACCTTCTGTTCCAGCCTGGTTTGTCTGCACCATCTGGTTCTGCAGACAGCTTACCAAGGGAGTTAGAGGAGGCTCAGAGGACCCACCTGCAGGCACAACTGACCCCAAAGAGTTACCTAGCATGATCACATGGCATTCAAAGAGAAGAAGAATGGTTAGAAAATGGCCAATTTCTCTGACTTTTAAAAATATTTTTGCTACTAGTAGGGACTAATAGATTTCAGCTGGGCCTTAAAATGTCACTGCATTTCATCTGTTATTTCATCTGTTGCTTAGAAGATGTTCCCACAAAGCTGCTATCATGATTAAGAAAATTATCAGTTTTAAAACTTTGATATGACAGTCCTATCCTCAAGACTTTCACTGCTGAGCATTATCAGAGAACTTCAAACATTGTCATAAAGTACCTGAGCAACGGTGGAACCTCAGTTGTTCCCATAAGACCCAGCCTGCACTGAGACCCTTGCAGGTGACACCTCTGACTGCAGAGAGCAGAGGTGACGTCAGTGTTCTTCCTGTGGTACAGGAATCTGTACATACAACCACGCATTTAGGACCCCAGCAATACCTGTAAGCATCCATAACGCCTAAGAGAAAAGCACAAGTTCTGCCTGTGCAGGACTGAGCATATTACTTCATCGAGGGAGGCAAAAATAATTGTAAAATGAAGCAAAAGAAAGTATGAACCACAGTTTTGGATCTTATTTTCTTGGGAAATAAACAGATGCCTTCTTCTTTTGACTGCAATTATATCAAATATATATGTTCATGATCAGTTTCTCTGGTGATCTGTGATAAAGCATACTGCTTCCATATATTTTGAGACTGTATTGTAATGTGCAGGTCACTTCAATATTATGCACATGGAATTTTATGCGTATGCTTATGCATATTAAAACGTTGGTGTTGGGAAATGGGGAGTGTTTTCTTGTTGGCTATGGTATAGGGAGCTCCATTTAGAAAATGAACTTAAGTGAAGCTGAGGTGAAGAGGTACTGTACACATAACTATTTCCCTCAGCAGAAGTACTTGGCATGCTTGCATTTTTCAAAAGACAAAATCATGTTTGTCTTCCTTGAATGTGCACACATTCCTGGAGATGGGGGATGGTTTTCTTTCTTTCTTTTTCTTTTTCCCCTGGCCCCTAAGTGCAGTTGAGTTTGGTTAATTTGTCCACGGCAACTGAAGGATATGTTGCAGGGGAGGGAGGAACAGAATTTGTATTTATTATTGTAAAAGCTCTTTTTTTCATGTTAATTCCTTTAAAAAAATATAATGGTACGTAGGGGTTACATTACAGGCCTGTTTCACCAACACAAAGTATCTGTACTGGAGTAGCACATGCAAATGAAGCTGAAACAGAGAATCTTTGTTTAATATAATTTGCTGCAGAAAAAGCAAAACTATCTGTGTTTTAGTAAAGGAAACAAATGAAAAAATGCATTTTTGAGACTTTTCCTTAAAGAGCACTGGGATTGAGGAAATGTCTTTATTCAGTTTAATAATCTTATTTCTTCCCATTAACATTTTCAGCAGATTAACTATTTAACCATTAAACGCCAACCCTACAAACACTTAAGTGCAACCTAACTTTGGTCACAGAAGTTATCCCACTGAAATGGGAGTACTGTCTTGTGCAAATAGTTCAGGGTTGAAATTGGGAATAGCCAAGCTCCTTAAAGCAGCACTTTCAAATACATTAGAAGTAATTCAACCTTTCACTCTTCTGAGTCTGTGATTTAATTGATCTTGGCTTAAGTATATATGAAACTTTTAATGCAACAGTAAATGCTTCCAAGTGTTGTTTATCTAGTGGTAATATTTTAAAAACAGGAATATGCATAACATGGTGGATCTTTTTATTCTTATTGCATTGTTATTTTTTACTTGTTTGGTCAAAACTATTTACCTTCTTTTACTGTGAACCATGTGATCATCAAGATCTACTCTACATGCAGTTGTATTTAGTGACTTTACAATGATAAAGTCACTTTGACCTACTTTAAAAATGCCCATTTTTAGAAAGATGGCTTATACAGACACTCTTGCATATATAAAAAACAAGCTTCTAAATTCTGGGAAATTTAGTGCAATCAGTTACACCAGCTGGTGTCCAAAGAATTTTTTGCCAGACAGAATGGTGCCTATGCAGCATGTTCTGTCACCGACTTCAGCGAGGCCAGGATTAAGAGTGAGCGTATAGGGCAGACCCCATTGAAATCTGAATCTTTGCAGCACACTCAAAGCTTCTCTTTAATTATGGTCTGTCTTACACGTGGAGATCAGCATGTCTATCTGTCACAGACCCCTTTCTTGTTGGGCATTTGAGGTTCCAGGAGTGATACCTTGAACCATACTAGGTAGAACATCCTTTGGAGCGTGTAAGTGAAAACTTACACTAGAAAAGCCACATTCATCATTAACTGAAATGGGATTAAAAAACTTGGTGCAGCTCTCACACAAGTACATTTTTCCCAGTTGGAAATGGCAATAGATTTGTCTGCCTTGTGTAAAAGATGTATTGTGCAATACTATACAGTACTTTGTAATGAAAAACAAGACAGGGGAAGAAACAACAGCATTTTTTTCCCAGTGAAATGAGCAATCAGAATTTAGCTCTGACACCAACTAACACTTAAGGCGTTGTACCTGCCATCCTCTGTATAACACCAAGGATCAATTTGGGGAATTTTAAATGCTCTGTTGGCAAGACCTAATAATCTATTACTAGCATGATAACTCCAATCCTCCAGAACCCTACATAAGCACCGAGCAGCCTGATAAGGTGACATCTGACATGATAAAAATAGTCCTTAGAGATTCTTGGGGTTTACCTGCTGTGGAGGTCAGTGCAAAGATAGGCTGCAGTAACACTGCCTTCCTTTCTTCGTTACAGAGATTTATTCAAGGGTCTGTATGATGTTGCTCTCTCCAACAACTACCTCAATGTCTAAAGGCTCTTTCTTGTTTGAGCAGCTTGCTAAATTTTGTAAAAAAGACAGGGAAAATATATACCTCTACTGAAAATGCTAAAGCTGAGTGGTTCGTTTCAAAGTTAAAACTTGGTCTGTGCTTGGGAAGGGCTGCGAATGTAGCTGATAACCACTGGAGCTGTACTTCAAGGGAGGTGATGCTTATAAGAAGAGCAGTAATTCACTAATATCAATTCAGTCAGTTCCTTGGACAGAGAAAGCTATGCTAGAAAAATAAGCATATCTATATAAAAGCCTTTGCAAGAATACCTGTAACAATCAGAAGGAAAAAAAATAAATACCGAATCCTTCACCATCATAGCTATGCCTGCAAACCTTCTGAGTAAATACCAGGCCTCAGAAAAGCACGTGCATTTGAAGAATAAAAAATAGGCTTTGAAGCAAGGAGCACTCAGTGAAGATGAATGGGCTGAGGTCACAACTCTACATGTTTTATTGTTTTAGTCCATCTGACTTGCAGAACAAACAAGGCAGCCAAGTGCTGATTTACAGGGGGAAGGTTATCTTCCCGACCAATAAGGACCAAATGTTTTGTTTTTGAGAAACAAAATCAGATTCTATGGAACATAAAATCCTTGGAACCTGCTGCTGATTTCCTGCCTTCAGGAATTTCTTTTTGCAGCTGGCAGAAGCTTAAACCAGTAAAACTGTGCAGTTTAGGAAGCTTTTCACAGCAATGTCTTCCTAATGCTAAGTACAACAGAGTCGTAAAACATGCCAGAGAGAAAATGAGTAATTGTAGCTGATTTCTTGTTTAACCTAACAAGTTTTCAAACCAACAATTTAATTATTGTCATTTTCTTGTATTTAACTTGCAGGATGGCTAAGGGTCAGCTACAGGTGGGAAAATGGGTCCAGCTAAGTACCAGCCACAAGCCATTATGAAAACAAGGCCCTCTGGCAAATCCAAATATGGATTTCTAAAGTCCACAATGTACAGAACTGTTCTGACAGCTGTGGTGGTCTAGAAAATGGATGTTTTCATGGGAATTTAACATTTAAGCTATCACTAGCCAATGTGTCATGGGGGGTGGGGGGGGGGTGGGGGGGCGGTGAAAGACTCTAACAAATTTACTGTAAAAAAGCTTTGGAGTAGGTTGATCCACAAAGAGACTCCAGCCTTCAACATTAGGCATGACACATTCTCAAAATTCCAAAAGCCTCCTAACCTGCCAAGGAGGAAAAAAATCTTTGGCACCCTTATTTCTGCCCATGACTATGTGCAACATCTTACCACAGCTGCAGAACTCGGGGGCCTGCCTTACAACTAAGCCCAAGGAAGCACGAGGACACAGATTTATCTTACATGGAGAATGTCTTGCTTTGTCAACCACCCTGCTGAATGGCGGATAGCTAAGCTGCCCAATTTGTTGAAAATAATTCTTCCTTACGTCAGTTGAGTGTTTTGGCCACCCACCGTCGGATGGGATAGCCTTGTGCCTTGCACAGAAACAGTGCCACCTACAACAGGAATTAAAGAGTCACTGGAGCAGGGATTTGGACCTGTCTGTGCCTCTTGCTAGCCAAGTGTGCTGAACACTGTGCTGCAGGATAAAATTCTCCACGTCTATCTACGACCCAATTAATATTTAACTCTTTTATGCAAAATGAAACAAGAGAAGCAGGCTTCTTTTCAGAACAGCATGTAGGTAGGGCTTCTCCTGAGAGAATGAGAACCTGGTTCATGTCTCTTGTGCCCAGTCTGACAGTGTCCCATGCCTAAAATCAGTGTCCCATTAAGCTGTTGGAGAACATCCCACGATTTCTCACAAAAGGGCTGAGCCACTTTGGTTCCTACTTTAAGGAGAGAGTTCCCAGCTGAGAATCAAAGCCAGAGATACATGCCGTCCCCTGCACAATTAACCTTGGCTGAGTCTTGATGAATCTGAGTCAGTAACTAAGCTGTATACAACTGCACTTCATTGGACTACAGCCTCCATTTACCTGCCTGTATTTCATTAACTTTGTAAGTTTGTTGTGATTTAGATTGCTATTTGGCATGCGATCAGTGCTGTATTTGAAAAACAAAACTTGCTCCAAGAAAGCTCGAGAGAGTGAGAAATCATAGTTGAAAGGGGCTTTTTTTGTAAAAAGTGCTTGTTTTTCTGGATACAGTGATCATTGTTCAGCTGTTAGGATGATTTAAACTAAACAATTCTACATTAGTTAACAGTTCCATTACAAGACTTATTGTGTAAGAAAAGACTTCCCTAAAATGGAGGCCTGTCAATAATTAATTAATTTGTGCTCAGAGAACCAGCCCCAAAACCAGGGACCACTTCTGTCTTATTTTAAGGTGTTTAAGGTGAGTCGGTACTGTTCGCTACTTGACACATCACATTTCAGTGAGAGGAGTTGCCAAGGTATTGTCCCTCTCCCACACGTGTTTCTGGAAGGAACAATTCTTGATGTTCTGAGTCATAATAGCAAATACTACGTGAAAGTTACGAAAATCTTAGAAAAAGCAAACTCAGTTTAGCTCAATTATTTATCAGCCCTTTCCTAAAGAAAGGTGTCAGCACAGACAATATTTGAAATTCATGCAGTATTTGATTAGACTGATTGATTGTTCTTACAGCTGAAGATATTAACATTAATTAGTCTTACTTACTGGTCATTAGTACTGCATTTATTATGAAGCAAAGAATAAATAGAAATTCTGATAAAATTCATTGAGTTATGTGATTTCCAGTGCATTAGAGCTGCTGTTTTAAGGCTGACGACATAAAGGTTTGTTATAAACATCTCAAAAATCCTTTAATAAACCCTTTATATCTTAACTTTTTTAAACTTAAGCAGGCTAAGTGAGGTTCTCATATATCCAACATGCTAATCTCATGTTTTCTACTAACACACTAACTAGTCCTATGTGATTCTGCAGAATGGTTAAAACTTGTTACATATAAAGTGGCTAAGCACAATTAATCTCTATTAAAGAAAAGTCAAATTTCTGTATCATATTTTGACAGCAAATAAAAAAAAAACCAACCAACAAAACCAAACACCCTAAGAAGACTAAGAAATCATGCAAAATTTAATAGATTTCATTTTCATTGGTCATTTTAATGGTACAAAAAACATAACAAAACTAAAAACCTACTAGTGATCATGGTCCCAAACCCACACTTTACTCCAATTAATTTACTTTTATGTTTTCAGTGGAAGCACATTTAAAGTGCAGCTGTAAATATTTGTAATCTTTGACTTTTTTTTTACAGGAGCCTCTGAATGTTATCGAACCCAGTTTGATGGATCTAAATGGTCCAAGTGAAGATGCACTGGAATGGGATGAAACTGATATAAGTAATAAGCTGATCAGTATTCATGAAGACTTAATTGATCCTGATCAGGAACTCAAGAAAGATGATCTAAGTCAGAAACCTGCTTCAGGAGAATGTGGCGATAACGATGTGAATGAAGACGAAAGTATCAGTGATCGTGGAAGTCCTCTTTATTGTCCCAGCATTTCTTCCCCTCCAAATCCTCACATCTATCAGGTCTATAGTCTTCATAATATTGAATTATCAGAAAAAAAACACATGCCTTTTTTGAAAAAAACATCCAAACTCTCCAATGTAACGCAGTCTAACATGTTAAACAAAAGTCTTAGTAAAGACTCGTCATTTTCATCTACCAAATCTCTGCCAGACCTAATAGGGGGAAACACGCTGGCAAAACCATATAACTATATGTATCAGAGTGGAAACATAAGCAGGCATTCTGAGAGTGAGAGTGGAATAGTGAGTGAATGCGATACAGAAACTACAAATAATTCCGAAATTTTTTTGCTAAATGATATTGAAAGCACTCAAAGTAATCCTGAAATTGGGCATGCAGAAACTCAAGTGGATGATGTAGTTGATGTAATAAAACAAAAAATTAAGCAAGATGAAGATGACCGTGCTAGTCTCTCAGATGGTTTCCAGTTGGCACCTTCTGCATGTTGTGGAAGTGAAAATGGTGAGGATTTGGGCAGTATTACCACATGTAACCCTGTTTGTCTAGAAGAATTGCAAGGAAAACATGACGTGTTTACATTTTATGATTACTCTTATCTTCAAGGCTCCAAATTCAAATTACCACTGATAATGAAACAATCACAAATTGAAAAACCACATACAGAGGGCAATTTGTTTCATAGCTTTTGTTTTGATAAAATACCTGGTAAATCTGAACATAAGCCTGGAGAGTCACAACCAGATGGGTTTATTCATGACCATACTCTGGCAAGTATCACTGGAGAATCAGATCCCAGTTCCTGTAAGTCTGCAGAAGCTGTAAGAAAATTAACTGTTACAGAGAATACAGGACAGATTTCAACTTTATCTCGTAGTTCTTCATTAGAATCTCTGTCTGTAGTAGGTGATCTGTTCAGCTCAGGTATTTTTAAAAGTGGGGACGGTCTTCAGCGAAGCACCTCTTTGGAGAGCTGGCTGACTTCCTACAAAAGCAACGAAGATCTTTTTAGTCATCATGGCTCAGGAGACATAAGTGCAAGCAGTGATTCTGTTGGAGAGCTCAGCAAAAGGACATTAGATCTTTTGAATCGCTTAGAGAATATCCAGAGTCCTTTAGATCAAAAGATAAAGCGCAGCATCTCTGATATAACACTCCAAAGTAGCTCTCAGAAAATGTCTTTTACTGGACAGATGTCTCTAGATATTGCATCCTCAATAAATGAAGACTCAGCAGCTTCTCTCACTGAACTCAGCAGCAGTGAGGATCTTTCTCTCTGCTCTGAAGACATTGTACTGCACAGAAATAAAATACCAGATTCAAATGCATCATTTAGAAAACGTCTTAATAGGTCTGTAGCTGATGAGAGTGATGTCAATGTCAGCATGATTGTTAATGTCTCTTGCACTTCTGCTTGTACTGATGATGAAGATGACAGTGATTTGCTCTCAAGTTCCACCCTTACCTTAACTGAGGAAGAGCTAGGTATCAAAGATGAAGATGATGACTCCAGTATAGCAACTGATGAGGATATTTATGAAGAATGCAACTTAATTTCAGGACTTGATTATATAAAAAATGAACTCCAAACTTGGATTAGACCAAAATTTTCTTTGACAAGGGAGAAGAGAAAAAGTAACCTCAGTGATGAAATTCAGCGGAGTAAAGAAGTTAGTAATGAGACATCAAAAGCCACAGATACATTAAGCATTGAAACACTATTGAATGGTTCAGTACAGAAAATACCAGAAAATAATGGCAATAGTAAGAATGTACCACGTGATTGTGAAAAGGGGACAAAGAGTCACCTGATGAAAGGTATCTCCCAGGCTGCCAAGGATCAGCTTGTGGATGATATGGAGAATGGCAATGTTGAAAATACTCTTGAGAGTCAAAAGGAAAGTCTTGTTAGAACGTCAGCAGCTCCCAAAACTCATGCATCACCTGATGTCAGAGAAGCTGAAAATGAGTGTTTTGTCTGTGAAGCATTTACAGACAGTTCAGATGATTCACATATGGATGGCAAGGAAACTGTTCTGTCATCAGATGGATCCAGAAACATTCCAAAAGAATGTCAAAGTCTTCAGCCTGATTGTCACTCTGTTGCTTACTCTCCTGCTAAAAAGCCTTGTCTTGACTCTTGCTCAGAAATGAATTGTGTAGACATACAAGAAACAGCTTTACAAACATCCTTACCTAATGGTCAACAACACAGCATAAGCATTACTGAAAAATCTACTGATCGCTGCACAGCCTTGAAATCCAATGAAGCAGAATGTGACTCCTCAGACAATGGTCTTGATTCATGCTGTAACTGTGACTCTGCTGCCTTTGATAAAAGAAACATGGAAGATGGCTCAGTACACAATTTTGTGAGAGAGATAATAGACATGGCATCAACAGCTTTGAAAAGTAAGTCACAACCTGAATGTGAGTCATCAGCTCCAGCTTCGTTAGCACAGATCAAGGAAAAAGTGTTAGAACACTCTCACAGACCCATTCAGCTAAGAAAAGGGGACTTCTATTCTTATCTTTCACTTTCTTCTCATGATAGTGACTGTGGAGAAGTAATCAAGTACATAGAGGAAAAGAGCAGCACTCCTGTGCCACTGGACTTCACAGATGAGAGAGAAAATATCGAATGCTTTTTTGAAGCCTGTCCTGAAGAAGAACGAGTTGAGCAGCAGCAATCCATTTCTAATGGTACTCCTGAAGCACGAGCTGAGCAGCAGCAACCTCTTTCTAATGCTGTTTCTGAAACACCTCCAGAGTCACTAGACAAAGTGACTCGAGAGTCATTAGAAGTTAAAACTTCATCTGAAAGCAGGGATTTATCATTCTTATGTGATGATGCCAATGATATAAACGTCCCCAATCCTAACAAACAAAGTGTATCAAACAATTTGAAAGATGGTGATTTGCTGATTTCAGACAGGCAAACTGAATATTTGGAAAAGAATTCTCCAGAGCTTAGCACTAACAATAGTAGTAAAGGAAAATCACCTGGAGCTGAAGAGCCCAAAGGATGTGTTGCTGCTTCTGAGGAGGCTTCAGCTATGGAGTTTCAGTTAAAGCCTGGCCATTCACAGGAAAAGGATGTTTTGCATCAGAACAGTAAAACTCTTACTTGTGAAGAAAATCTCCTGAATCTTCATAAGGAAAGACATATAAATATGCACAGATAGAATGTAACTCTCTCCAGGCACGTACATTATCCTAAAACCAGGTATGTACTCTACAAGTTGCACATTCATTTTTTTTTTAATTTTTTTGGCCTTTTTTTTTTCTTTTTTACATTTTTTACAATGAAAGGAGATGAATCACCATCCAGGGCTTCTGTTTCATGATAGTGCTATATCATTTGTCTTGATTACACTATAATCCAAATTTACATGCCACTGGTCAAGAACTGCAGTGAATACTAACTGCTTCTTGCCCTTTGACTTTGCACTGACTGGAACTGCTCCTTCCTGGAAAAAAATCTGCTTTCTTGCAGAACTTGGGAATTCTTCAAAAGTAATTCCATATCAGCCTTCTCTTCCCTCCTCAACTGAGCTGTGGAACCAGAAACCAGCTCTACTCATTGATTCCCTTGTCTACAGTCAGATGGCCTTGTGAGGTGTTCAAAATCACTCCATGAGGCGGAACTTCCAGTTTTACCAGAATTTTGAAAGACTAGTGAGTTGGAGTTCTACCATACTTCCATACAAGCCATGAAGAATGGCTAAGCAGACTGGAGAGAGATAAAAATTCATCTCTTGATGTCAGTTTACCATGATTTAAGTTCAGTAAGCCATTATTAAGAACACAATTATTACAATGCAGTGTTAGGCCAGAAGCTGAGGTTACCAAAATAAGAAATCTTTGCAACATCATTAAAGAGTATAATGTGAGGGTAATGTAGAATAAGGACCTGAATACCAAAGCAGATGGAAACTGATAGCCACACAGCAGTAATGGAACCTTTGGTTCTCTTTTGTGGTAAGGATTTTGAAACTTAAGTAAGATGGTGGAACCTAAGATGAAAAAGTGGCTCTGATCTCATCCAAAGTTTGAAAGTGGTTCAGATAGGGAATTTCTGACCTCACGTAAACATCTAAAGATAACTGCATATTTAACAACAAAAGAAGATTTACAAAGCAACTTCTGGATCAGATCCCAGCGTGTAGCACTGCTGCTTTGAGTTGGACTAGTTGTTTACTACCCAAAAGCCAGCACAGCTGTATAGAATGCCATTAGCCTTTGGAAACACTCCTCCAGTAGACCAGAGCCAGCATGACAGCTCCAAATACCACTCCAATTCCAAATTGCACTGCTTGCCAGAAGCTATAGCAAGGGAATTTCCAATAAAACATGAGGCTAAGCATGGGAACCAATTTCCCCAGGAAGCTTTGGAATCTCCATCCCTGGAGATTTTCAAAATTCAGGTGGACGTGGCCCTGAATAATCTGATCCGCCTTTGAAAATAGCCTTCCTTTGAGCAGGAGGTTGGACCAGATGACATTCAAGTTTCCTTCCAACCTATGTTATGCTAGGATTCCATGATGTTGCTAGGAGAAAAGGCTGTTATTCATCACCTCCCATGAAAACCATTAGTACTCTCCTATTGCAAACCATGTAGTTGTAGTAGAGGATCTGGGCCTATTTATACAAAATAGATTGCTTTGCTGCTATTAGATATCTAATTTCTGCACTTCCTGATTTTGCTGTATTATATTACTGTGCTTTGGGCTTTTCTTTTGCACATATTAGTGGTTTACCCAGTGTTCACACATTTACATATGTAAAAATGTGTCTACTGCTTACCACTGTCTCTTTCAACACCTATCTATTTGAATAACGCATTATCTTGGAAACATTGTAGCAAAGAGGATATTTCTTGAATGGCTTTGAAATAGGCTGTCATGACTTGTTTATTGCCAATTAAGTTAACACTTGGACACACCCAAACAACTGGAGAAGCGATGGAAATCAAATGGGATTTACAAAACTCACAGATGATACTATGTATTCTAGAATTACATTAAAAGGATTATGTGTATATGGAAACCTCTATTTGGAAATGGAGACGATGACAAAAGTCTGAGATTGATAAGGGATAATTATGTAAACATACGCTCTTCCTAGATTACTATTTTATTAGTTTTCTTTTTTTTCCCCATTCATTTCTATAATATCAATTTGAGAAAGAATACTTACTATAGTGTGATTTTATTCTTCATCTCATTCTTCCACTGATGAAGATAATAACATGTTTTTTCACTTCATTAGTACTTTTCCTCTGAGGATCTCAAAATACTCTGTAAACTTTCCCTCACTCTTCAGAACTTTGTAGTTATGTACAGGGTAGATGGCTGTGATTTTCATGACAGGAATATGACAAGATGCAGCTGCCATAAGGTCTAAGGTTGGACATAGAGGATGGAGATAATTAATAAACGCTCCACAATGCAATAAAATGTAATGCTATGTCTGTATGCAACAACTTCACAGGGTTCCATTATAGTTTTAATTTTTGCCCAGGGGTTGACAAATATTTTTAAGGTAACAAAGCCCTTCACCGCTTCCCACTTTTTACATTTAGGTAAATATGCTGGTTCTTATCTGATACATACAGCATTGCTTCCATGAAATTCTGTATTATTCCCAGTAGTAAAGCCCTACGATAGTTATAGTTTGTCTCTGGCACACCAAAAAATGAAAATATGAGCTGCTAGATTTAGTTTCATTAAAGTCTGAGCTCCCTTCCCCCACTCACAAGCCTGGTGCTTTAACTTCATCTCTCATGCTATGGGGAATGAATTACAGAAGCAATCTATCCTAATTTGTTAACTTATTCAAATAACAGTTATTATACTTAACTATGCTAAAGATTATCTTTTTGGTGGCAGATTGTTTATTTTTTGATGAGGCTAATTACTGATTTTCCAAAGGTAATTTACATTTATTACTAATACATCTTTTAAAATGTGACAGATAAATGTTGTTCCCATAAGTGTATTATGAAAAAAGTTACTATTTAAAAACACATTATTTAATTTGAAAGATAAATGGCAAACACCATTATTTTTCCTGTAGCACCTGTGCTGTAAGCTCATTTAAATGTGTAATTCCATGTGTAGCTGCAATACTTAGAGAAAAATAATCTATAGTATATGTGTACCTTAAAAACATAGTGAGAATTCCAAGCTGAAAAAGGCATAGTTTCAAATGTAGTTTGATTTTATTAGTTTTACTGGTTACCTTGGTTGTAAAGCAGAATGAAAATAATAGTGAAGAAAATATTTTTGCCACATGATGCAATCCTGCTATTTAGCAGTGTGCTACAAAAAGTGACCATTATGAGAAAATAATAACAATTCTGTAAGCAGGCTTAAAAATATCTCTGTGAGCACTGCCTTGTACGAGCCAAGACAGAGTTCTTCAGCAGAGGTGCTCATAAAGCTATGCAGATTGTATTTCTCAAGTAGGGGACAGCTTGAAGGAAGTGTCCTTCTGTACATGAGATCATGAGATCTTCTGCTGTCACTGTGACCCATGACTCACCAATGGGATGGGAATTTTAGTCACATATTCAAATATTTGTAGAGATCAGTACATTAAGCCGGTTTATGTGATGTGTCCAAGTCTTTTCTAGAGAACATGGTTAGAATTCTGTGTGTAATCTGTTAGTTCTTACAAGTAAATCCAAAAGCTATTTCCTTCCTTTTGTGCAGAATTTGTAATTTAAACTTAAGTTTTAACTTCATTTAGGGGAAAAGATATTTTACTTGGGCTTAAGAAAGCTAAATTGGCTTTATATGACAGTGCTGCGACGTTAGCCAGAATATCCTGCCACTTGCCATAGCCAGGAGAGAAACCCCAGACTGGTACTCAGAAGACTTGACTGTTATTTCCTGCTAAGCAACAGATTTTTTTGGTATGACTTATTCCTTCCTTGCCTCAGCTTCCTTAGCAACAAAATAATGAGAATAATGATCAATGGGACCTGTGAATCATGATTTATTTACTGAAAAGTGTTTTGAGATCCACAGATAAAAGATGATACATAAATGCAAAGGACTGTTAGTTAATTATTCATTACAAGAAAAAATAATATATAGGTTTACACAATATTTAATATGTAATAATTTACTTTTTAGAGAATGGAAGTACAAGAACGATCTAAATCTTTGCTTACTGTTTTTTTCCTAGAGGTTTTTATAGGGAGGTAGTTACTATAATGTTTCTTTATAGAGTTATAAACAGTCTGACTTTTTAGCTCCTTACAGTAGCTGACTTTAAAAAAACCAACACCAAAACCAGATAATCTTGTACTGTTTCTGAATTACATGATTTTTTGAAAAACTTGACGTATCCATCAGTGAGACTTTTCTTACTATAGATGTATGAAACTCACGCCAGAGTTTTAGAAACCTTTTGATAGTCTTCCCATTTATTCAGATCAGTTCTTCTTTAGTTTCTTAACAAACCGTTGAGCTTTTCACTATTATCATATAAGTTTATTTCTTCTGTAAATTGGGGGGGGACGGACACTGGTCAGTTACAGCAAATAAGATCAAAGGAGAAGGTAACTGGATAGATCCAGATATTCCTGCTTAATTTGGAAGGCACATAATGCGTGTCTGGAGTGCCTCCTAGGAAATGCCTGAGATGTACTTTGCACTAATCTTTGAGCTGTATTCTGACAGTTATTTCTTCATAATCCTCATCATAAGCCTGTGCTCTTTGATGAATAGTTTAACCCTAAACTCTGAGCTGGATAATTCTATAGTATGAAAATTATCTCATTGCTGCTACTAGAAGTGTCTAAATAGCTAATTATAATTTAAAAATACAGTGATGACACTGACAATTCTATTCATGGACCACTTGTGTGACAATCCTTTCCTCCTCTCCATTGAAATCTCATTCTATATGTTTACATAAATGTTAAAATAAGTGATGGGTAGATATTTCTGTTGCTTGGCTTTTGAAAATTCCTATGTTTTCATTGATCGGTGCACTTTTGAGTGTGCTGAAGGTAAGTTCACAGGTAAGGATGAGGACAGAATCCAGGGAAAAGGTCAGATTTGATGAATTCCCTTGTTTCTTTAGAAACAAAGTCTTTACAAAAATCAATGACTTTTCTACATCAATACAATTTTTTACACTAACTTGTACCTCAGGCTGTTAAAAGTCATTGTTTGCCTACTGTATGCTTCTACTTTAAAGGCTCTGGCATGTGACCGTTTAATAACTATCTGTGGTTGTTCTGGGAGAGCTATGTTTTGCAAATAAAACTTCGTTTTCTGTAACCTATTATTACTTTTTTTGTTTCCTTTTAGAAACTTGGCTGCAATTCAGGTGCAGGTTCATCCTGTAAACCCTAGAATGACCTCCAATTCCATTGTATCACTGCCTTTCATTACACTGACTCCCAAGATAAATTTTCTTTCCAAATGTGATTTGTCCATGTTGGCTTTGTGATCAGGCTGCATATGCTAGTCCTATTTTGGTGATCATACTGTATTGTAGCAAGGCCATTTGCTTCCATATGGGTTCCTCTCCCAAGCTACCTCTAATGACCTCCCCTTCCTAAATTGGATGCTTCTGTACTACTTATCACTAGTTCTGTTCTTTAAAGTTTTGAAGTTCCACAGAATTCACGATCAGTTTGTTTCAACTTTTCAGAACTGTACCTATCAGTACTCTTTTATTTTATGTATCAAATTTAATATTTATGTGTATAATGCATAAGTTTATTGAAACTATTTTACTTTAAAAGTGACAAATTTGTTGGATTGCAGCGAAAAGAAGTCATTAGCCCTCCTGATACAATACATCTAAAAATTAAGCAATTAAAATAAATGGTGGTTTATTTATTTAATTTTAAAATTTAATCTATGCAACACTTCAAGAAACAACTACATGGTGTTGTATATTAGGAACTGTTGACATTCTACTGAATTAAGTACAACATTTTGGTTTTTTATGCTTCTTGAGGTGGTAATGAGAAAAAAAGTTTTTAAAAAATGTGTGCCTTGCTGTATTTCTTATACCATTTATTAAAAAGCTGCTTTCACAGTAAAATTATGTTGGTTTGAAAGAAGGAAATAGCAAGGTTAAGATGTGTGAATAATTTCTGTATATATGTATAACCAAGTGCAAACATTGATGTATAATGACAGTATAAAATGCTTTCATGTTTGTGATGTCCAGTGATGTGGAAAATATAAGCCTTAAAACCATTAGATTGCATGGTAATTAGAATTGGCACAATAAACATAGTTTATTGGGGAAAAAAAAGCAGAACTTGTGATCTGTTTTACCTGCGTTCCAAGAACAGAATGATTTATCAAAATACAGAAGATTATGGGTTTTTTTGCAAATATTCCCTAGAGGTATGTGATTCCATAGCTGGTGAAGATTTTTATTACCTAGATCAGAGGTAAAGAACTTTTTCATTAAAGATTCTGCAGGTCTTTTGGACTGAAGAAGGAGGCACAAATATTTAGCAATTTAAACTAGGACACTGCCAACTGCAGTGGTGGCAATGATCAGGCACACATTTATAGCAGATCTTTTCTTTGTTTATCAGTAACAGTTTGTTGCCTGCTTCTTAAAATTTCATGCATTTACATAATTATATTGAATAAGCTTTTTATATACTTATACAGGCTGGTGGTTTCAATGACTTAGCCTGTACATTTTAGATGGTTTTATCTTGTGTTAAACTATATTGGGTGGCTAAAACAAGCCAGACAGCTTTATAACCTACCTCTGCAAACATGGCATTCATCTCCTAAAAACACTATTGGGAAGGGATGTGAAGAAATGTAAAAGGCAAGAAAAGCTCTCCCATACAAATTTTAATCATTAGTTTTCCGAGTATATAAATGTTTTTACAAAAAGCTTCAACATCCTTCTTCCTTTAAGAAACATGTATTACTTTGACAAGCTTAGCTAGAAGCTTGGAGGAACTACGCTGACCAGAGGATGTGTTCATACAAGACTGAAGGAACAGGTACTTAAAAAAACCCAAAACGCATGTTTTCCAAATTATTTACCTCCTCCTATTACTGCAAGAAGCAAGCTATTTCTCTCAATTTTAACTTCCACTGCGTAGCCTTGAGTAGGCTATCATGTGGATAGGGCAGCAGAAACAACTCTGCTTAACCAAGAGTATAAAAAAGTATAAATAAAAATATTTATAAATAAATTATAAGAAGCAATTATTAAGAAAGCCTTTTGAATCCATAAAGTTTTCTGATCATGCATATCCTGTATCATGTACAAATCTATAGATTAATCTATAATTACCTAAAATCTATAACTGTATAGCTAAGGATTACTTTAATATAATTTAAATATTTTAATTCAAATATATATAAAGAATTCAGAATACAACTCTTAATTTTAGTAAAGTATTTACAATGACAATTATGTTTGTTTATGAGTTATTTCAAACATGATTTTAAAAATTATTTTGAAATGAAATTGAATTTAGAACCATTTTTTTTTTTTCTCCACAGCATTTTCTGGTTTACGTTGCATTTTTTAAAACTTGCTTTGACTATAGTCAAACCTTACACTATGACAACAGGAAAGCTAGTAAGTCAGAGGCTTTTCAGACCTGTCACCTCACCCAACAGACTGTGCAGAACTCCATCAATTACTTGTACCATTCTATTAGGCCATTTGCCACAAATTCACTTTTTTCCTGGGGGAAAAAGGTAGTACTTGTCAAATCAATAAACCACATATTCATCATACAATATTTGGAATATTATATGGTCACAACTCAAATTTCTGTGGTTCCTTTCTGAGAGATGCCGAACATTTTAATTTAACTAGTGTTCCCAGATCTATATTATTTAATCTCATGAGATAAATTCATCATTTTTATGACTGTGATGCAAGACCCATCATTACCAACTATTCCTTTTTTGGCATGGTTAGGAGATTTACCCTTTTTTATTTTTCTTCTCAGAATATATTGGACTTTGTTGTCAGTAAAAATTGATTGCTAGAGGAAAAGAAATCTGATATATACAGGATTTATTCATGTCTTAGGGTAAGTCATATGCTTATGGCCAAACTGTGCCTAAAACTTTGTTAATCAGTTGCCAGCTGGGGTTAAACCACAACAAACTTTCAAGAAGTTCTAGTGGCAACTCCCTAAAGAAAAATACTGGTATAGTGTAAAATTAGTGTTGACATACCAATATTACCTCTAAGGTCAGCCTATACGCAGATTCCTGTATTGATCCTGTTCCTTGGTGGTGAAATTCTCTTGCGATGTAGAAACATGCTGCAAGCTTTCTGCAGCATTTATCTCCACCCAAAGTTCTATAGGCTGCTTTTCATTCCACACACTCCCTGGCTAATGCTTGAACAACATCTGCAATGTGTGAGGAGGCCATTTGACAGCAACGGCCCTGACACGTGGATCTCCCTTTCCTGCCTGCTTCACATTCCTCCCACGGAGAGCCAGAGCTCTCCAGCTCCAAGTGAAGGGAATGCACACAAACACTGGTGGTAAAACACATGCCCGGGACTATAATTTAAAAGGTGTTTTGTAATCACAGTAGTTTTATACATGGCTAGCCTTGTAAACCACGTCCCCAGTCTTTTTCACTTAACAATTTGTCTTTTTTCCCCAAGGTAAGTCAAAGAGTTTTTATGGAACAGTGCTTCTGCACCTTTGTCACAGTAAGAGAAATTTAGGTGGCATCTCTATGTCCTTATGGTTGGTTGTGCTGTTCATTGTGTACATGTAAGCATGCAAACATATGCAAAGATACTGAAATTATTCCTGTTTGTTTCACAATAAACTCAGATAAAGAGTCTCTGTCAGTTAGATGGCATCTCGACCTTCCTCCTTGGTGACAGGATGCACGGCTGACATAGCCTCCGGTGTCACATATTTTAGATTTTTATTCCAATTCCTCTGTGTTGAGGAAAACAACATATTTTGACTAAAATGTATCTGGTAAAAGGGTTGCCTTTTTTTTTTATTCTTTTTTTTTTTTTCTTGAAGACATCAGGAACAATGTTTTAAAAGTTCCTGTGCTGCAGTGCACAGAAAAGGGGTTATTAATGTTTAGGCCAGATGGTACTAATAGTTGGCTCAAGAGGATTAACAGGGATGTCAAGTTCTAAGCCAAGTCAATCTCCCTTCACTGACAAGTTTCTACAAAGTTATTCCTAACGAAAGCACCACTTTGAGAGGGATTTTGGCCAAAAAATGACATCTGATCTATTGCCCTCAGTGCTGCGCTTCTCATTTTTCAGACTCGCCCTGTTTCTTGTACCTTTTCTACCAACCTGAATTGCTTACATTTTTCATGTGACTACTGTTTGCTCAGTAAATACATGTTCATTCCTGATTTTATAAATGTTTTTCAGGACTGGACCATAAATGAACTTGACATCACTTAGGTCTGTGCACTGGATGAATTCAAAGTGCTTTGGTGCTTTGAAAATGGAATTACCTATGCAGTAGCAAGTAGTATTACTTTATTTCTGGGGAGTGGGGAAATAAGGTAAGTTAAAAGTGAAGTTAGATTTGTATAAGTCAGTAATTTTAGTGTACAAATATTACTGGGATATTGTGGTTATTGTCAAACAAAACCTTAAAAATTACAAGTAGTACAGAATTACACCATGCTTAAAATGAAATTATATGGTGTGAAAAAAAGACAAAAGTTTTTACTTCCACTTTATGTTAAGCTCACATCTCTGTGACATTCTGTGTTTGCAAATGAAAGTGAAAATAATTTTTAAAACACATGCAAGATTTTTAAGATATTCCTCTTTCTTGTAATTACTGTGAGGGTGTTTTAAATGCAGCAAGAATCCAGTTGTAGCATTTTGCAAAGAAACATTATGAGAGTGACGGGGAAAGGCAAACATATTTGACAAGATTTGAAGCAATAGCGGAAAAACAAACTATTCTTGATGCACTTCATTTACAGAATGAAAAAAGTCAGACTCTGGAAGAACGAATATTGAGCATCAACCATCTACCCCAAATCTATCCCTTTTTTTCAGGGGGAGATAAATGCTACGGGAAATAATATGCCCTCGAGCAAGGTAGTATGGCAATTTCTCATACAGGCTACTTGTGCACGTATACTTGAACTTCTGCTTTCTGATTTCTGCTCAATGAAAAGCTTTATCCCAGAACTGCCTTTAGAGGGCATGGGTTTTGCTATTTCTTCATAGGGAACTGGACCAAATTTGGGCTGAGAAACATCTGCCTCTAACAAGCTTGAAAATGAAGTTGTAGCAAGCAGAATTTAAATAATATACAATAGAAGAGAAAAAATTATAAAGGGAAAAGAAAACAAAAAAGCAACTCTTTCTGTAAATCCTAGTGGTCCCCTGCCAGTAGTTTAATCAAGAATACTCTAAGCTGTGTAGGATTATGATAGTTCTACTAACTGATCATTATTTATCCTGACATACTGATGCCAAACAGATCTATGCCTCTCTATAGTTTGTGCTTTAGTTACCTCAAAGTAGGGCTTTTCAAAGTGCTGAAAAGATTATGGAAATGTCTTTTCAACAGTTAAAATCGTGGCACAAATTAGAAAATAGCCCAGCCCCACAGCTCTGTTGGGTTGCTGAGCATCTGTGCCAGCCCAGCTGATCAGTGACGCTTTTGGCCATATTTTGTGGAGGCAAAGTCTTTAAAAGGCTTTTCATGCACATAGAGCTCTATGTTCCACTATTAATATGCCTACTAAAGAAAGCTTCCTCTGTAAGGGGAGTCTGCCTTAAATGAGCGTGTAAATGTGTCTCAGACCTGTTGCTGTTCATTTTACATATTCCTGCATCTCTTAGCCTCTGGTCTTTCGATCTGAACAGTTCTCTACTTGTAGCTTTTCTTCTTGCACAGTTCAGCAGCTAAAGGAAGAGTTTGCATCTTGTAACAGGCCATTTACAGGTAACGTTTTGGAAGGCGTGCAAGTGGCAGCCAGAGCAACAGGGGCTTGGAGCAAAGCGAAGGTGGCTGGTACATCTGTAATGCTGCAGCTGTGCCAGCTAGGCTGGAGGGAGGGGTCGGATCTGCCAGCGACATGCTGGCTGATGACTGAAAAAGAAGAGAAGCAGAGAAGGAATTTGAGCTTCAAGGATAGTTGATGGGAACTAGCTCTGGTTAAAATATTTGTGGAATGATAGGAGCTTATACAGGATCGAAACAGATTTATCTCTATTGCTAGACTTGTAATTGCAAACTGCAAAGTGATGCTATTTGTGAATACTCATTTTTCTGAATCTGCTGTTCAGTATGCCAAGTATATCAATCAGATGTACCATTGTCAGTTAATTAACATTTGATTGCATTAAACATAGGGTGTTGAAGAGGAGGTTCCTTCTTGGAGGGGGAGGAAAATCTATGTGTGAGTTCTTTGGAGGGACAGGATATGTTCTTAACAATGATTGTCAATTGTGAGTAAAGTCAAATTATAATCTGTGTGTAGATATTTCTGTGCCGCTTGCCACTCTAATGGCCATAGTAAGAGGAGAAGACAAAGACAGTGAGTAGATCTGTACCTTAGTCCTTAGCCATATATCCTGCACACTGGATTTTCATATATAGAAAAGCATCCAGAAATGTAAAGGTCTCCATATGAGACAAATGTGGAAGTAAGATATCTGAGAAAAGAGAAGAAACAACATAGAACAAAATGAAAAGAAAAAATAAAAGAAAGGAAGAGGCGAAAGGGAGGGAGGAATGGAGGGAGGGGGAGAGGGACAGTTGAGTTATGCCTACAGCGTGTATCTATAACTATTTGATAGCATTTTGTAACACAACAGACATGATAGTATTCAAAATAATGAATGGTTTAGTTAAGACAAATCTGTCTGTCTTCTTCTCCCAGCCATATAATACCAAGTCACTCACAGAAATGGATTGGTAGTGAATTTAGACATGATGGAAGGAGATACCGTACTCCTTTGCATGATATATAATTAATCTGTGGAATTTCATTTCTACGAGAAATTACTGAGTCAAATAGCTTAGTGGGATTGTAAAGGAGTCTAAATATAGAACAGGCAGCTGTGCTAAGATAGCAGGTTAGTTCAAAATAATGACAGTGGAGAGCAAACTTCATTCTCCATGATGAAAGCTGTTATCCACTGAAAGAACAGGGGAAATTTCCCAAACTCAATGCAAAAATGGCCAAAGCAAGATGGAAGATTTCTTCCTTCCTCTGAGGCAATAAAAAATGGGCCGCTGACAGGCACAAGGCACATACAAAAAGCATAGAAAATGCCTGTGTTTCTTCTCTTTCCTCTTCATTCCCTTGTTGAGAATGAAGATGTGATGTCAGAAACAAATTAATTCAATTACTTGACAAGCTATTGTGCTGCAGTGTAAGAAATTATCTTGAATATGATTTTGCAGATAACTGTAACCAGGTTTCCATATGCCATATGTAACATATACATGGTTACCTAGAAGGAGTTAACTGTGATAAATTATATTTCAATAAAGAAAACACTCATATTTCAGCCCAGTTGGGTAACAATATTTCAGAAGAATAACCCTTCTTTAATCATACACTTTGATGGAGGAATGCTCATAAGCACATCAGCACAACTCAATTCTTCCACAAGGACTGACATCTTAAACTGCTCTACACAATGAATCACCTTGTCAAATAAAGTGCGAAATGGAAAACCTGTTTTCAAACTCATCTGATATAATGACATTTACAACAACATGTTTGAGGTGATAAACCGACAATAATAATTATATTTCTCTTAGACTTCCATTGTACTTTGAAAGTTTTATGCAATCATATGCTCTTTTTTTCTTTCTTCCAAGAAAATTTTATACCAGGACTTTTACTTTATGGGTCTTCAAAATAAGCCAGGAGGGAAACCACATTTTGCATACAACAGGAATTCTTAATGCTAACGTTTCCTTAGAAGAAACTATATAGTTTAAATTGCAAGCCAACTTATATATCCTTACCCAAAGATTCAGGCAGTTCTTTTAGAATATGATAGCCATGAAAATTATTTTCTTATGGGTTTTCAATGGTGATCAATAATATTTGTCTTTCCTGATCCTTATCATGACCATAAACACACTAAGGAGTACCTTTGAATGTATGTCTTAAGGTTAGTCAAATCGAAAAGATGTTAATCTTAGACATCTACATTCTGATAATCATATTTTATCATATGCTTATGAAGCTTGTGGAAGGATAAAAAAGAAAACCCTTTCAGGAACATCCTTCCAGTTGCTCTTGCCACTATCGGGACAGTGTTCTTGGCTTGCCCTGTCTCACCTACTGCAACTGGCATCTCACAATAGGGCTCAGATGTCATCAAAACAGGTATGTGGCTGAACCCTGGCACCCGTGAACAGGGGCTGAGATTTCATCCAGCTCTTCTAAAAAGAAGGTTTGACGTGACATTTTTAGAGGTATTAGAACTGCAGTTATTTAGTATCTGCAACAAACACATATAGATCTGGTGCTGTAGAAAAATGGGCCTCTGGGGAAAAGCTTGACTTTCAGCACTGAATATGTGTGCTGAGCTGGAAAACAAAGGCTTAAGAATGTGGGATAAACTTCCCAGACTGGTGAACAGCAGCTGACAGTCTTTAATAGAAGGAATGAAATGACAGATCAGGTGCCCAGAAAGTAGCATTTGGTAAGTGTTGTATATGAGCCAGCATGTGGCGAAGAAGGATTTGGTGAGGCTTCTGCACAACCAAGAAAAAGATTTCTCAAGGTATGTGTGGGATACTAACAGAATTCTTGCAATGGCTATAGTTATATACTTGTATCTAAAGTGTAGCTGGTAACTATAGAATCTTTACAATACTGTTTGCTGAAACATCTGTTTGGATAAAAATGTCCTTATCTTATGCTTCATTACCGATGGACATTACTACATGACAAAATGTTCAAATTAACATTTAAGTTATTCCCCAGTGCTTCTTCTTTTGTGACTATATTGTTATTTTTGTCTTGCACTAAAGGTAACAGTACAGTAGGTTTTGGAAGAGCACCTGTTTGTTATTAAAAGGAGACAACAGCAACTCCTACTTGCAATGTCTCCTACATGAGACATTTCTTATCAGCCAAATTTTAAAAAAAAGCAAAATTACATAGTATACAGTTCTTCCATTTATGCCCATCCACATTTAAAGCCAGGTCCAAAGTCCTTGGGTGTAGTTTCATTGTGACGATGTTAGCGAACAGAAGCCAAGCTGTTCCTACACAAGGATCCATAAACAGTGGTCCTGAAAAGGGAGCTCTTGCCGTTTCATTTACTGGTAATGCCTGCACCATAAAGCAGGCTACAGACTCACATTGTCTGTTTTGTTTTATCAGGAAGTTCTGTTCTCAGCACAGAGGGCATGATTAGAATGAAAGGGGGAAAAGATCCCTTAGTATTTCATCCTTTGCTTTATCTTAAAATGGAAGCTGGATAGTGAGGTCTTGTATTCACTAGGGCAAAGCAGTGTGTAAATAAACAAGTGGTGATGCGAGTATGGGAAACTGGATGAGAATAGGAAATAGCTGCTTAAAAAGGCAGTATTGTTATGATATTAAAAAAATTATACAGTGGCCCCGTAAATAGCTATCCTTTATTGCAAGATAATTTTCCATTACATAGATAGAAACCAGAAGCAACTAATATGAACTCATTAAAGTGCTAATGAAGTGGGATGAATCTACCTATAGAATCAGAGGGCCAGCACCTGTTTGAAGTGTGGCAAATGACTGAAAAAAGAATTACGATGCCTTTCCTTAGCCCGAACCTTTAAACATATTTACATATTGTATGCTTAAAAAAGGCATAGTGATTTGTTCGTGCTATAGCAGCTTCACCCAGACTATACTTCATCATACATCAATACTTTTGATTAAGTAACAATCTGGCATTTTAAACATTATAAGCTTGCTGTGGTGCTGCATATTACTCTACTGCTTCTATACTGGACTGGGTTTTTTCATGATCTCATTCTGGACATAGAAATAAGTCTCAAGGTCCACTTAGAAACAGATGGTTTTAAACGTAATTTATTTCGTAACCAAATCTTTACATTTTTCTGTTGTAATATCTTTGGAAAAAGCAAATAACAGTTGCTTTGATTTGAGTATTGGGTTCTATAACAAACTATGCACTTAAAAAGAAATAAAAATGACTGTGTTCTAAAGAAATTCTACCAGTTAAATAATACATTAACTAGCTATATTTTTAAAATTCCATTGCAATTTGTGACTATTGCTGCCAGCATAAGATTTTGCAGAATTTATATCCTTTTCACAATTAAAATTGCCAAGTGCACAGTGCCATAACACAAGACAAATTGCCCTTTAGCACTGGCTAATGACAGAGAGCCAGCTTGATTGTAACATGCCACGATTCCTAGAATATAAACATGATAAAAAGTAAGCAATGACAGAAGACCTTTAAATGGATCACTCAGGTAAGTCCCCTAGATTAGGTGATGGAATGGTTCCTGGCTTTAAATTCCTGGCTACTTTTGTAAGAGTAATGTTTTAGTATTTTTAAAGACAAAAATGGAAGAGGTATTGCACTATTGATTTGGTTTACAATCTTTGAGTTAAGAGTATTTACATAAGACAATGCTGAAAGGCTTATTTTTAGTAGTGTAAAAACAAAAACTTTAGTGTTTTTATATATTTAATACTCTAGTGCTTGTACATGTATATTCTAGTGCTTGTATATGTATTCTGGGCAGCTGCATAATTTAGTGTTCCAAAAACTGCACTTACTTTTCCTGTCCTAACCAATACTGGCCTCCTTGCTAGACAAGCCCATACTTTTGCAGAGAACAGAAAACCCTTATCCCCCTCCCTTTTCAAAGGCACAGAAGGCTTAACTTAAGCACACTGGAGAACATGTAAAGAGAAGTGTGCCCCCAAAAGGGGACTACTATGGGGGTCCAGAGCAATAGCAAAAGAATGACTGTCTTTGCTCACGCTGGAGCAACCTTGAATTTTCTTAAAATCAAGTCCAATAAGGCCAATATCCAAGTTCTGAGGTTGCCCAGAGGAAAAGGTTTGTCAGACTATAATCTTTGTGGAAAAGTTGTTCCTTGACCTTTTTTGCCACTGTATGTCTACTGCAGCACAGGGAGGTCAAAAGTGCACTAGTTGTTAGCACCAAAGATGAAGCTTAACCAGACGCTGAGAGCAATGATTGTCAAACGGCTCCATTTGCAAGACAAGAAGTGTATCCTTAGCAGAGCAAGGGAGATGAAAGAGATTATTTTCTAGGGGTCACATTTGTTCTTCTCTTCTGACCTCTCTCAAGATTGCAAAAGAAGCTGTAAGAGTTTTCTATAGTAAAGAGGTGCTACAAAGAAAATGGGACTACTCTTTCCTCCTCTGCCTCTGCCAGTCTTCCAGCCACGGTTAAGCTCTGTTCTGCCTTTCTTTCTGGCTCTTTCATAAAAGCCTAGTGAAAGCATAAAAATTGAATAGAGAAATTAAAAGGACAGTTTCAATTGCCTGTAATTTTACATATTAAAGCCTTCGCAGAACCTGGAAATGAGTTTGGGCTGTGGTTTGAAGCTTTTGGTTGTTTCTTGTACTCCTTTCCTCTGTTTTTGTCATTAGTACCAGTACGGTGGCAGCACCTGGGAAGCCCTAGTCATGAGTCCGTGAGGTACCAGAAATAAATAAGCTGTTTCTGTTTTGCATTTCCAGCCTCCCTCTGGTTTTTATTAACTGTACCTTGAAATGAACTTACCTGATTTAATTTCTGGTTCCCATAAACTCAACTCCATTCAAGGTGTTGGAACATTTCAGGGAACAGGTGGGTTGCAAAGCCATCCTTATTCCATCCCTTGGCTGTCAGGCCCCACTTCACCAGGGTACAAATATGAAATCTTGCATGAAGAGAGACTCTTAATAGGTACTCAGAGTTTTGAAGACACTGCAATGATACTATAGCAATTTATAGACGCATTTGGCTGATCTTAAACTACTTCTTTGATTTTTCTTAGAAACAGGAAAAACACATCCAAAAGCTATTCTAGCTCTAGAATGCTGAGTTTTCTGAACTTGAAATAAAAAATAAATTTCTGAACCGTCACTAAGTCTTCAGGGTATTATATATTGATAAAATTAATTTTTTGCCATTTAAAATGATGTGCCTTTTATTACAAGTAGTGAGTATGAAACTCATCACTTCTCAACTCTTTGACAAAAGATCAGGGTGGTGGATAAATGAAAGGGTTACTAGAAGGCACAGTGTGAAGTAGTTACTGGGTTTTGTACTTCTCTACTGCAACCTAAAAATCAAGTTTGACATAATTTTTCAAGATCCAGGAGGGGGGAAAGAGACAATCTGTGCAGAGGCAACTAGGAAATATGTTTCAAGGCAATTGACTGGAAATATGGGATAAAACTCCCCAAGTTACTACAAGAAAAACAGCTATTGATTACATTTTTGAATACTCCCATCTTGACGACTATAACAATCCAGATATCACTTGATAAACATCCCCATAGCAGGAAGCTCAAATTATGGCCAAACACTTCAAAGCTATGCAAAAATTTTTAACAATGCAGTAAGTCAGTAGGATATGAGACTAAGAAGAGAGAAGAAATTCTGACAGTAATGGGCTACATTGTTTAGCTTGAAATGGGAATTCATGTACCTTTGCAAAGCTCTCTATCATAGCAATGGATTCTGTGATTATTTTCCTTATGATTTTAATTTATGTTTTACTGTCAGTCATCAATGTTTGTTTAACACGTGGAAAAGTTCTATTTAAACATTCCCTCAAGCTACTTGGCTAAACTTGCTATCCATTGGGTGCCTCAGAGGATAAATTATTGAAATCTAAGCAGATTAATACCTCATGCTTATTCCCATGGCTAATGCACAATTTTGCAGTTGGAATGAGTTTTAAGTCAGATTTTAAGGGATGGGAAAATTCTGCATGCCTTATAAAGTAAACAGGATCAAGTTGCATTTTCAGTTTGGGAGGAGCCCTTAAGACTCCCTTAATGTGGGAGGGATGGGCTGGTCACCCAGTGAGCCCATTGAGCAGCTTTTCAGTAACTACAACTCAAGCAGGCAACTCCCTAGTTAAAAGGATAACCTAGGAATGGAGAAGATCTTTAAAGGTATTTAATCTTGATCTGGAATATCTTCACATCAAGTAATGTTTTTCTGAAGTGAATAAAGCATTATCATTAATGGAACAAAACTGTCACTACCTTATTCCAATTTCTGGGCTGCTTCAAAAATATTGTTTTCCTGATAGTTAGAAACTTTCTTATAGTTCATTTTATTTCCTATGAACTTTATCTTTATCAACAAGATAGTGATGAGAGTTATTACATATGGAATATTTTATAGCTAAGACACAACATCTTTCTGTCTTGTTTCTTGTCCCAATGTCTTAAAACCCCCTGATAAATTCTCTCTCGTTTCAATTCAAGGAAATGGGGGAGTGGGGTGGGTGGGTGGGTGTGAGTAGAGGAATAATAGAAACTAATCTGCTCTTACAAAACCAGGATCTGAATAGAAAGATACCTCTGCAGTACTGCTGTACCCTCCCCACCCAACCCTAAAAGCAAGAAACAACATCATGATCTACTACAAAATAAATGAACGTAGGTCTCAAAATTTGGGGGTCTCAATCTATATCTGAATCCTGAAATGAGTCGTTTTTCAGAAATTCTGATTAGCCCCTATTTAAATGACAGCTTTCAAATTGGACCATGTAGATTGAATTTAGGGTCCTAAACCTTAAATACCTAATTTAGGTGCCCAGAGTCATTAAATCTGATGTTCTGGATGCTTTGTAGAGCTGTCAGAAAACTTTTATGTATCAAGGGCAATATTAAATATAGCTTTCAACATTAAAAATGGCTTGTGGCCCTGCTTCTCCTGTTCTCTCTCACTCTTTCTTTCTCTTTCTACACTTTTTAACTCAAACACCATCCTTCATTGTAGCAATGGAGTGTTAAGCCAAACTCAACATGTAGCTCAACACTACTATAATACAACTGACTGTTGTGATATGGACTGTGCTTCCAGCAATGAGTAGAAAATACTGTACTTAGCACATTTTTTTTTGTACCTCTTCTCTTAAATCTTCTGCAAAGCACATTTTAAAAAGCAGGCATGACCTGGCTCATTGTGCTCAGCATCTTTTATAAACTCAGCGGAGCTGTGGAGAACAAGTACAAAAAACATGCTTCTGCCTTGATGTATCAGAAAGAAACAAGAATACCACAGAGGCTGACCTGAGCATTATGAATGTATGTTATGGACCGGAGCCAGGAGGTGTGTTAGGTTGATTACCTCAGAAATAGTTGAATGACAAATAGCAATGATTAATTTAATAGAAAAACCAGCTATACAAAATGTATGAAACCTAATGAAGATCCTACTGCAATTGTTTCCTTGTGCCTGTTAAGTTTTTCAAGATCCAGATGCTTTTCCGATAATTAATTGTATAACTCACCATGCTTCTCAGATTTAACTTGAAATTATTTGCTTTGGAGAAAGGAAGTACTCAAGTCAGTTTGGATTTTTAAGTAAACAGCAGTTTTTCAAATACAGAGGTTACAACTTACATTATCTTTTAATTATATGTTACTTTGTAGGAAGTAATTCATTCCACAAAACTCAATACAACATTCTGCACCCAGGAGGGTTACTGCTGGAATGACAACCATGCAGTAGGCTAGAACTGAAGTATGTTGCCTAAGTAATATAGACTTCATGCAAAGAATCAATGATCTGGTTGGTACCTATTATGATAACATACTCCTACAAAAGTAAAAGTATAATATGATACTGAGTGAAATTAATAGGTCCTGGTCATGCTGAAAGGTAATAACGTTATATGAATTTGATACAATACATAAAGTCCTGACTGCATATAAACAAACTCATTGATTATAACCATTTACATATGGCCTATATTTATGGGGAAGGCTAAGAAAACAGAAAGAACATGTATTGTCTTCATATGTACAGGTGCCATTCAAATTTCTAAGTCATCAATTGATACCAGCTGACGTTGATGCTATAGTTAAAACATGCTCGCATCTAACTTAAATGTTCAAGGTGTTTTTGTTTCAAATTCAGCAGGGGATGAAAGATCACCTTTAAAATCCAGGAAAAAGTGTCTGCTTTCATTGCACTTCTAATGCAAAAGGCTGAAGATTTAAACCCAGGTCTTTTGTACTACATCCTCATATAGTTCAATAAGTGTCTGAACTGATGCAGGGCTATGCTCACAGTCTTTGTCCTGGTGAATATTTAATAATTCAACAGGCAGGACTAACAAGGATTTCCCTTCCAAAATCCTTGCAGCCTTGTGGCTATAGCACTAGCCAAACAGTTAAAAACGAAGGCTGAAGTCTCCCAGGGCACAGTAATTTAAACTGTCTCCTGTATTTGGGGAGTGCTCTTATCGCAAAGATATTGTAGATAGGTTGGTATCTTCTTTTGAAAGAAGACTGGTCATCACAACGCTTGTTGAGTCTTTAAGGGAAAAAAGGGTTTCCCCAACACATCATAAAGCATCTTCAGTTCAGCAGGTTAAAGTATAAAACTCTCTCCTTTGTTTAGGGAGACTTTATTTGAAAGATATTTCTTCAGTTATATAGGCAGGCTATTATTTGAAAATATTGTCAAATTTTTCTTCAAAATGATGAATGTATTAGCTGTCATTGTGATTATTCTTTCACTGTAGCTTTACCAAACCCGATACCTACTTATTGTGTCCATATGAGATAAACTATTTTTGCTGGACAAGTAGAACAAGTAACTGTTTCCTTTTCCAGTAAAGAGGTAAGGAGTTTTGTTTTGTTTTGTTGGTTTTGGTGTGTTGTTGCTTGGGTTTTTTTAATTAATTACTTGTTCTCACAATGGTGAAAGAATGGTATCTATCTTTCTGGAATATTCAGGTATCACTATGTAAAAGATTTTTAGATTGCTTTGAAATTCCTATTCAGAGCACAGGCTCACATGCAATGGTACACTATCACAGTCCAAAAAGCCACTGTAAATGGAATGATCTTGCAGCTTAATGAAACAAGCAGAAGTTAATAATCTGATTAAGCTGGTGGCCTGCCTAGATATAAAAGCTTCTCATGGAATTTGTATATAAATTCCGTATTCCCGGTACCAGAAGAACATTTACTTCACTGCAGTTAGGTCTCTTTAACAGAAGGGGAAATAAAGCACAAAAATTGGCATTGGGGAATGAATACACGAGCAGTTGTACTGCATCTATATGAGGTGAGCACTGACAAAACAGCTGCAAACAGCATTCAGTTAGAAGAAGAGAGTTTTACATTAATGTTTCTTGGCCTGCTTTTGAGGAAGGTTATGTCAACGATCTTAATGGCAGATTTAACCTCTGCTCTTGTAAATCACTCTGGCTGTAAATAAGAATCTCTCTATGTGGACGTCTTCACTGGATTAGGACACTAAGTGTTGTATTTTTGCTGGGAAGATTATGAGACACTTCAAACTGTAAATCTGAATACATTTGGGTACCAATCAGGCAGTTTTAGCACCAGCAAAAGTCTCACTGACTTGAAGGGACTTTTGTCTGTGTAGAGAACAGGATTAGCCCTTCACATAGTTATTTCCTCAGAGAAAATACCAGTGGAATGAATGAGATGTGGTGCATTTCTTCTGAATTTAACATTATTTGCTTAAAATAGTTTTCTCCTATTTGTCATTTCCACATCCAGGTAAACTCTTTGTGTTACATACATCTGAAGACCACTGACTTGAGGATCTTCATTGCGCCTTTAAACCCATGTCATACAGCACAGATGTTGGCTTCTCATCTATCTTGACACTATTTCCCAGATTTGTTTATCATGCTATTAATCTGTCATTAATGAGAATAACCCACATCAGAGCAGCTGTGGCACAGTTACTTCTGAGAACTGCATGCTGACAATACTTTATGTTCACTGGGTGAGAAGCTTCACAGATTCTGTAAGAACTGGGGTATGGCTCCACTTCCTAGCTGATGTCTTCCAAAAGGCAATGAAACAAATGAAAAGAATTAGTATCTTCCTTGGCATTCTCAATCAACAGAGCTCTTTTCTAGAATAAGAAAATTAAAGCCGTGATAGAAAACATCTGATAACACAGATTAACAGCTACTGCACTTGAGAGTCTTGTGTAGACAGAGACTAGGTGGACTGAATTAATACCATTAGAAAGAAGAGTTTTGAACTCCAGCAATAATCTTAATTTCTTAAATACATCAGGAATTTAGAGTTAAAATCATGGCTTTTATTCAAGCCTAGAAAGGACGCAGCAACCCCTGCAGAAGTCTCCAATGTGAATACCAGTTTTGCCCTGAAAACAGCCAAATCAGTCAGTGAATTGGACAAGTAGTAATGGGTAAAACTGGACAACTGGTACTAATTCTGCTATGCAGATCAAGAAATGTTCTCAGCCTCCAAATTACCTTTCAAAATTCCTACTTTAACCTGAGAACAGAAAATTTGATTCATCTCATGCTTTGAGAAGAGTAGGTAACGGGAGAGCTGTAGAAGTTAGGAAGTTAAAGGTTTTGAATGTTTTGAATGTCCTTTGGCTTTCCTACACCATTGGCCTATGTCTACATGCACCCTAAAAACACGACTATCAAACTGAAAATTAACAGAAAACTTAAAGGAGCAGTTGCATGTGCACTAGACTCCAGTGGTGTAGTATTTATTCTTCCATGTGCACCAAACTTCCATGCTGTAACAAAGCTGGTTCCTAGAGCAAAATTAAGTGAAACTAAATGAAAATATTGCTTTATGTGTACAGGATGAAGAATAACCTCCCTGTAATTCCCTCCCTCTTTAAGAGGTTTTTACCTCTGCCTGAAGTGCCTATAACATATTCCTGCTCGTTTCCTTTCCAAGCTTCCTGAAAACCTCAGTTGGAGGCCCTCTGGTTTCACAGGAGAAAAGCTATCACTTTGTTCTCTAGGGGACACCCAGAACAAAACACTAGAACTTTGTATCATCTTGCTGCAACACATGCAATCAATACCTATCATCGCCCCATAAACTTTACTCAGTTTCTTCATTTTGTCTGTTTGCTCCGTAACACCATTAGTTTTACAGTGCATTTTTTTTTCTTTGTGTGGAAAAATAATAACATCATGCAAATATCGTTCTTCTGGTTCTAGGCACTTTGTATCTCTGTTGGAATTTCAAGAGAAGAAGCATAAACATCAGCCACAATTATTGAAAGTGTTTTCCTTACTTAAAATAGTCAGTTTTCAAATGCTTTGAACAAGAAATCAGACTAGCTTGTATGAGATGCCTGTCTTTGCACTAGCCTAGCAAATGCTGTTTGCTGAAGAGTTTTGTGAGAAAAGTAAACTGTAACTAAAAAAGCCAACACTGACTCTGGTTTAAAATATTTATGTTTATTGATTCCTATTTGTTTGTGGCAAGAATATTGCACTCTTGACAGCAAGGAACTAATAGGATCTGTGCAGCGTATTCTTTCCTGCTATAAATTCTTACGGATGGGTATTACGGCAATTATGTCCCAAAAAATGACTGTTCTCTATGTAGACATGTAGGCTTATGTCAGCCTTTCTGGTACTTGCCATCTTTCTGAAATCTGAGCCAACATGTTGTGAGGAGCGTCTTGGTCTACATAGGGTGACAGGGGAATTCTGAAAAAATCATGGTAAACGAAATTCATTCTTTGCCTGTTTCTCTCACAGCCCAAAGAGAAATCTTTGTGGCCTCTACATGTAGCAGTACATAAATGAAATGGAAAAGTGAGGAAAGAAAGAGACATGGGGGAAAGTGTGGAGAAGAGGCACAAAGGTTACAACTGGTCAGAATTAATGTACTTCACATTTTACACCCCCCTTGGACTTCATTTCCTTTGGGTCTCAGAATTACTTCCTGAAGTCAAATCCACAGGCCTTTTATTACAATAATCAGTATTGCTTCCTCAGGAAAACATGAGCAAAAATTTCATTCAATACCCTTGGTAGGAAATTTAGAAATTAAGATATACCACCACATCCTAAACAGGCTTCTAATTAAAGTGCTAGACTAGTTGGCATTTCATCATACTATAGAGTAGAATCTAAATGGAATCTCAATTAAACCAATTTTACACCAAATCCATCAACTTCTACATTTCAAATAAAAAAAGAAATATATGACAAAGACAAAAGGGAGGGACTTGAAACAATGCAAACATAGGGAACATAAAATGTGAAGTCGCAATAGCATAAATAATTTTCTACAGTCACTTCCCTACAACAGGCTCTTACTGACATCAAAAGACACCAGATCTGCATTTACTAGTCCTTATGTTACATTGATGAATATTTCAGAGGCTTGATTTCATGGCTGCATCACTTAACAAAGAGTTGTTTATCTTTATGGAGGCAAACATGGAATTAGTACCAGTTTTCTGGGCTCTCACACATTCCCTGTTCAAAAATTAGCTGCCATATCTCTCTCAGCCGCTGAGCATACTCTTACAGAAGATCCCCCGCAACTTTTATAGCCTCACTTTATTGCAAATCATTCATATTTAAGATGATTTATGTCATACTAGCATTTTCATTTGGATTCAAAGCATGCTTTTGAATAGTAGATCACAATGATTTCCACTTACCATGCTTTCGTTCACATTGCAGGTGGTGTGAGAACATGCAATCTAAATTGCTTTCAGGTAAAACATTTTAAAAATTATGTCCCAGTGCTCTAATGTACAGGAGCTGTAACGCACGCCTCTTATGTAGAGGACCAGACTAGAGCTAGTGTGAAAGGATCCTTTTTCCACCCTCCAGGTGGATATGCATTAGAAAAGTATTGTATGGAAGCAGGGTCCTCAGCACCAGCTGTTCTCCTCTACAGATCTGACTTGGGCTGTGTTTACATGATGAAGTGGTGCAGCTAAGAGAAGCGGATTTCTAGATGAAAACATTTCAAAACAGAGCAAAGTAAGTTCTGATTTATATGATATTTTGGTGGTTGATTTGACTTTTACTGAAATAACACCAGTCTCCCCACTGATTTGAGAGCTGATTCTCTCTGTTTAATGAGCTGTAATTAAAAATAACAAACACTCCCCTCTACTTCCCCAAAAACATGCCTGTTGCTTGTTTGAAAGCTTGCTCTTCTCAATTTGGTAATTATCCCTACCATATTTCATGATTACATTTCCCCTCAAAGGAGCAGTGCCAAAAGGTAGGAGGCTGCATCTGTCGGGGGGGGAGGGGCAAGGTACCCCTGGGCTGCTCAGGCTGCTTTCTAATGTCACAAGGATGGCTGTCGTCACCTGCCTGTCAACCACACATAAGACTCATCAGGTGAGTTTACTATTTGAGCACTGCCCAAAGGGACGAGAACTCAAGACCAGAGTCCTGCTGTTCCACAAGGTACTGTGTGAATGTTAAAAAAAAAAAAAAAAAATAGAAAAGTCAGCTAGGACTTGTGTCCTGAGCGAGAGCATCTGCTGACAGTGAGGGAGTCAGCCAACTAGCTGTCAGAAAAGTAGTCGTTTTTTTCTTACAGGCTGAAAGTTAAATTACTTGTAAAGAGCACTCTGCTCACACCTGTTGAAACCGTGCTCTGCAACAGTTTGCTGACTAACATTGCTTTCCTATAGGCTTGTTGATTTAATGCACTTTGCATATTTTTTTTTATGTCCCCGACATTACAAAGCAAGCAAGCACACTAGGAGGACTAGCCAACCACTTACAACAGGGTGCAAGTTCCCCTACCAGCATGGGTAAAGTTTAGACACTGGTTTGTGCTCTGTAATTCCAGAGTTCAAGCTCAGTCACTCCTGAGGCACATGCAGATGTGACTGATGTTTTTAAGTTGGCTTTTAATGCTACAGAGAACCTGGTACCAACAGGCTGCTTGGCCAATTGCAGTCCTCTGTGGTTTTGCTTTCTTTCTTGGTTTTTGTTTGTTTTTTCATTTGTTTGTTTTGAAGATCCACAATCAGTCTTTCCCACTTCAGTTTGGGGTTGGTTTGTTTGGTTTTTTTTAATGAAAGTTATTCACTGAAGTTTTCTGAGTTTCAGTTATTTCTTCAGTTAATATATCAGGTGTCCTTTTTTTTTACTACAAAAAAGAGTCTACTTCTCTTCAAGTGCAAGTGGGTTTCCTAATGATATTAGTGGGAGCTCTTTGTGTGAAATATGAGATAAAGTTATTTTGTTTTGGGGAACCCCCCCCCCAAGCCATTAACACCTGAAAGCAGTTTTTTTCAATATAAAGCAAACATGGTTAAAGACATCCCACTTTCTTAATCACTCAGGTAAAATTTTGTAACAGAAAGCCACCAAAGAGACCTGAAACTACAGTCTTAATTCAGAGAAGGTGCTCTTTGAATCCTATGAAAATTTTAGCTGAATAATGATTGTAGGATCTAATGATTAAGACACAAAGAAAGACTTAAAGCCCACCAGTTGAAAAGAAGCCTACAATGCCAAACTGACACTCTTAACAAAATATACTAGTTCAATTGCTACTGAAAACAAACAAAAAAAGCAGAGGTTCAGAAGGCAGCCTTGTGGCTTCATGATGAGTGGTGGAGTAAGACTTCAACAAGAACCAACATGTTGCTGTGGAAATTCAAAATGGAAAGAACACCAAGGGGTGAAAATACCTCAAATCTTGGTTAAGATGAGAAGGCAGAAAACATTTCAGCTGAGTGACATAATGCTAAAAAATGTTTTAACAAGAGAAAGTTGTCTCTGTAATATCAAGAATAAAGTCAGTCTTACAGGCAAGATATACACCATATGTGCTCATCAAGAGCATTCTCAGATGTGTTGCAACTCCTTTCCTGGTCTGCCTTTACATGGAAACCAAGTTGCAAAGTGGGGTCATTCCTGGCTTGACCTCACCTTGGCACAGAGGTGGGCTGCGTACATAGTACACAGTGAGACTTGTAAGCTTGGTAGTATTCCTGAGCCTTCCAGATATATCATTCATACTCCTATTTACTTCAGAAGAGGCAAGACTGAGCTAAGTGCTTGGTCATAAATGATAAAAGAAATTAAAATAATACCTTAAACCTGTGTAAGGTACAGTACCAAACAACTTAAAAATAATTCCTTCAAAGCAAGTAGAGGAAGGTGACAGAAAAATTAAGGCAGGGAGACCCAGTAAAATTTATACTGGGAAAGACTGAAAAAGGGAATACTTGAAGTATATGAGCAGTTGCAAGTTGCCTGTTTAAGATGACTGACACCCTAACAGTGCCAAAGGAGTTACACTGTGAACTTATTGTACCACTGGCATGTTTATCAATTTTAATTCCTGATAAAGTAAGATATACAGGACTGTAAAAAGAAGAGAAGATAAAAGAAATGAGGAAAGAAAAGAAGGGAAAAAATAGAAAAGTAAAAGGATTTCAACTTTCAAAAATGTTCTGACCTTTGGCAGTGACTACTTTGTATCCCATGGAGAGGAGGAATGGCGCCAATAAACATCCAGATGACTAAAGAGTCCTACAAAATAAGCGCTGTGAGTTTAAAACTAGTAAAACTTAACTGTTGGACATGATTACTTTTTTTTTTTTTTTTTGACAGAGTAACTGATGACTTTATTTAATAAGCTAAGAAAGTCTGTAAGAATCTGTCTGGTTGGACATGAAGTGATGTTTATAGAGCTGACTGTACTACATTTGGATTCTGGTTAATATTAGTCTATATTTGCTTCTAGTTTTTACAAACTCAGATCAGTTTGGTTTGGAGGATATGACTTGCTATGACAACCTGGATGACCGTATCCAAAGGGTATTGACCAACAGCATCAGTCAATGGGTATGAGACCCCTAGATTACCACAGGAATCTGTATTACGCTCGGCCTTATTTAACTTTTAACAGAAAGGCAGTAAACAGAGCTACTAATTTTCACAAATTATGTTGAATTGCAAGGAGCAGCCATTACTTGTGAGGAACAGAGAAATAATAGCAGAGAAAATCTAGAAAAATTAGATTTGTGAATAGAAAGTAATCAAATCAGATTCAGTTACAAAAAATAAAAGGTAACACACAATTAGTACATTAATCCTAAATGCCCTAAAGCTAAGCAGGAGACCTAAACCAGTTCTTTGAATATGATGTTAAGTTATAGTGAGAGCAAGCTAGATAAGAAGATGCTGTTTGATAGAGTACAAAAAAAGAAGCCCTGCAAATATGATCTCTTTGTGCGTGTCTACCGCATCAGGAAGCCAGGAGGCAATGTCCTTATAAAATAACTGATTCAAAGCTCACTGAAGCAAATGGAAGGACTCCAGCCCCTGTCAATAGGCTTGGATCAGGCCCTAGGCATGTCTGTGTGAAGTCACTTGGAACATTGCATTCCCTTTTTAGGCACAACCATTACCACAAAGACACTGAGAAACTGAAGGAAGGCCAGAAAACTCTACTACCACAAGCACAGGGGCTGGAAAGACTGAATTCAGGGTGGATTGATTCAAATCAGCACACAGGAAGCTCGATTTGTACAATTAAATATCGTCTTGTTGTGCAGTTGTACTTCATTTTCCTTAAAGAAAAGTTTATTCTTTCCAATAAATGAGCAGTAAAACATGTTGATAATTTTTTTTAGATCCCTCAAATTTAAACCTTTTGGATTTAGCTGAAACAATTAAGTATATTTATATGAATATGTTTTTAATTTAAAACCAATTTTACTGAAGGCAGAAAGTAGGAGAACTGATTCTTTCTGGCTACTATGTCCAAGAATTTATAAATAATCTCATTATTTCCCCCTAGTTGTTATTCATAGAGTAGAAGAGGAAAAGATTTCCTGCTTTTTAAAAATTGCAATCAGTTATTCAGTTTTGAAAGATGTAGCTAATGAACTGAACCTGTTAGAGAAACGGAAATTAAGAAAATATCCTCTTGTAATCTACGAGCAGGGCTGCCACCAAAAGATGCTTTAACTTTCCAACAAACTGGCTTTAGGAATATGGCTACTGACTTTCAGCAAGTTCAAAAAAATCTGTCTTTTGAAGTTCCACAGCAGATATATACTGTGCTTTTAAAATTATAAGTTACCTTAAAATTAGAATAACTAGATATTTTAAAAGCTTAGATCAGACACCTTATACAAATGTTCCTATGGAAAAGTATCTTCTATACCTTACTCCTTACTGTCTTTCACAGTTTTCATCCACTTGATTGCTTTACCGTGTCTTCCTTTATTACTACTAAATTGTTAACATAGCTTAAGTGAGAGGGAAGCAATGGAGAGTACTATGGTTATCAATCCAAAATTAGCTGGAGAAGAATTAGGCAGTGGTTGCATAGCTGCCTGTAGAAATGGGTACTAAAATAGGTAAGGGGCAGGGAGAGAAAATTTGACCATAATCCCTGTTTTCCACATGGCTGGCCAGCATCTAGGTACTAGAACTAAATCATACCAGCACTTGGAGCACTATGTTTTTGTTGCAAGTCCATTTCCTCTGGGGGAATACCTTGTGTCCTGTTCCTGACTCTTGATGTTATGGCCACGTTTAGGCCACTAGCAGACAGGAGCTGTTAAGCAGCTGTGCAGAAGCACATATGGGAACACCATAGGCTTGGGAACAGATCTTATCTACAGTGATATGGGCTGACAATATGTATGGCATGTCATGGAAAGAGAGGAGACCTACCAGAACAACTGTCCTTCAAAGAAGCAGGTACTACAATGCTTTCAACCAAGCATGTATACCAAACAAATTCACAGAAAGATCTGAATGACTTGATGCATTCAGGCCAGAGTCTCAAAAACAGCCATGGTTTTCAGGTGTCTATCCACTGACACCATGCAACTGGTTTGATATAGGGATTTTATCAGAGGCTGCTCCTACTAACTTCAAATGAACTTACAAAGTTTCATAGCTTTGGAAAGACAGTACAAGTGATTTTAAATTGCACATCAAAGATTTGTAAATGCTCCTATTACATGTAGGTCCAGATTGTAATGGAATGAAGCTGAGTTAATTAGCATTGATAATATACAGCTGTGGGTTGGCTTCAGGGGCAGCAGGTTGGTCGATGTAGGTAAGGTGCAGGTGTGGCTGGTTAAGTGGTTGAGAGCCAGTGAAGAGAAAGCAGCCAAGAAAAAAGCAGAAAGAAGAAGTAAGAGAAGAGAGAGCGTGCCCTGGGTGAGGAGAAGGCAGCAAAGGGACTGGCATGAAGAGTGTGTTGGTATGAGATGGTAAAAGACCTTGTTGCAGCTTGATAGTTTGGAGAGTGCTGTGACACAGATAATTATTTCTAATTGTTATTTTTTCCATAGTCACACTTGTGAAAAATGTTGTTTTAAGACATTTTGGGTTTAGTTTGTTTTGTAAACTTGTTTGGGAGAACAGAGCTGTGGCAAAGAGGGCTCATATAAGAGAGAAAACGGGTGAGGAGAAAAGAAGTATCATTATTTGGACAGACTTTTACTGACATAATCCCTGTCTATATCCCCAAAACAAAAAAATAAATGTTGGAATTATTTGAAACAATTCAACTGTTTCCTGCTCTTCTCTTGTCAAAATGCTCAAATTTGAGTACCTATATAGGATGTGTGTAGCTAATCATGAGGATCTATTTACTCAAACAGACGAGGCATAAAACAAGCCAATGACTGAAAACAGAAAACTTCAAACTGGAAATAAGATGCATTTTTTGACAGTAAGATACTAACCTTGCATCAGGGACTGCTATATTTTTTTGTTAAAATTAAGATGGAATCCTCAAACTTTTTCTTCTTATCACAAGAATGGGACAAGTAAAGACTTTCAGCTACTTTGGTTCTGTGGCCTACTGCTTGCTTAAGGTGGTCTTCATCTCAGAACTTTAACAGCCTAAGACTTTGGGGTGTCTAGTGTCATCTAGTGTGATTGCTGTCTTCTAAGAGAAGGTGCATTGAGCCTAGAATCAAAATGGGATGTCTTCTAAAATATATTTTCTAGCTCAATTAAAATTTATGGTCTCTGTTATGCAGGAATCAGCCTGGTTAGCCAGACCAGCTTCTCATGATTCTGTAACTTTCTTATGAAAACCACTGAACAGAATAAACTTTTTTTATTTAATTCCTATCTATAGGTTAAAGAAAAATAAAAATAGACAATAGTCTACAGTGCAGACACTCAAGGGGGAAAAAAAATAATTGCTCCCTCAATACTTAATGCAAACAATGAGTCAGGAAGAGAAAAATCTGTAGCATCCCTTACCTTCATGCTGCAAAAAAAAAGGATGTAATCTGGAGTTAAAAAAAAAAAAAGTAAAATAAATAAATAAATGAAAATCAAGCCACTCAAGTATATTGGCTGAAGTACCTCATAGCCTTTATACTTTTCTCCATGATGAGGGAGAGGACCAAAGAATCCATGTAATGATAGATCACCTCTTACAGCTATTGCTGCTCTGCCACCTGTTCTCAAGCAGTCACGCCAGAAGTTGCTTCTGAAGTGAATCTGCAGCATTTAAAATATACAACTATCCCAGGAAAGCTTTCTTCAGCATGGTCTGTATATTCAGGAGCTACTTATAATCAATAGCAGCCTTGTTGGTATTTCATTTGATAATAAAGGCAAACTTCTGATCTAGTCACAGGGCTTTTTTCAGACATTGTCCTGGCTCCTCAAGCACAAGATTTAAATGTACCTTTTATCTATATGATTAGCTTTTCACAGTGGGGTGAAATTTACTCAAGAGCTGAGGATCTGAACCAGGTCCTGTGAACTGATTTGCTGTCTGATGAGCTCCAAAAGAGACATTAAAAGCTTTGGGTTTTAATGGCTACTGCACTACTGTCTTTAGCAGTACTGGATGAAATTATATAGCACTACGTCTTGTGCAGCCTTTTATTGCCAGGAGAAGCATGACGCAAGGTGACAGAAAATAAAAAGATGGTCTTCTGATTAAAAGCTTATGTTGCTCTTGTTGGAAATATTACACTTAAGTGTCAGTAGCTATATAAACAACATTTTATCTCATACTGGACTTTTAAGATAGCTGGTTTCATCTTGGCTTCCAGGATGTCTTGTCAGAAGGGCATGTAGCCACATAGGCTGTGGTCTTGTCCAAAATTAATCAACATTTGGATCTTTGTGATTCAGAGTATTAACCAGATTACAGGTCATAATCTGTAAAAGATCCCCCGCCACTGCTCTGCTTGACTCCATTCCAGATGAAATCTCTTCAAATAACTCCTGGATTACAATGGTACTCCTTTGTGTGTCTACAGCCAAAAAGAAGAGGGCAGACAGGAGGGGAGGGAGGGGAAAAAATTGTATGCATATAAAAAGACGTTTCCTTCAAAGGTAAAGAACTAAATTCATGAAATTCTTCATTTATCATCTCTGCAATTTTAAAGTATCTGCTCTTCTAAAAGAGGCCAATTACAATGTTTAGGGTAAAGTAATTCATCTAGTGACCTCTCTTCCATTTGAAACTTCTTAATTTCTTATGCTTTTTTCTGTGGATTCACAATGTGAACGTACCTAGGCATGCATCTGTTAGTTAGGGCAATTTAGAGCAATTACTTAATTAACTATGACGTATGTTTTTGTTTTACATTGAGGTTATTAGACCTGTTTTCTTTTAAGATGAGAAAAGAAAGGCTAGAAGCAGACAATACATGTGAAAGGAATTAATTTAATTTGTTGTATCACATTAGGCCATTTACTGCTTACCATTCAAGACAGCGAGGGATCCAACTACCTGTTTCTAAATCCTACATGAAATGAATTTTTGCTCAGCTGCTTCCAATTAGGGCAGAGACAATACTGAGTGCACAAAACAGGGAAGAATAAATACACTTTCACTCAGGGATGTAACTTAGGTGAAAGGTATTTATAGACTTTTCCATAGTATGACTCCCCACACTATATGGCCGTTCCATACAGACCCATCCCTATGCAAAGGCAAATTTTAACACCACTAGTTCCTTCACAAAGAGAGCAAGGAACGACAGTGGAGAGAGAGGGAATAAAGAGTTTCTCCAGGATTACTTGGGAATTCTGTGGAACAAAGATGATCTGAGCACTCTTTTTTTTAAGCACCAGCCCACTGCATCTAAAATCTAGTCGTTACCATCCAAAGAAATAGAAGAAAAAGGAGAGCAGTTGGCAGTTTTATCTAGACCAATAGATCTAAAAGTAAGGGTTTAATGCTAAATCCACTTCAATGTTCATAAATAATACAGGTGTTGGTCTCATGCTGAGAAATGATGTTTCAATCCCACTGATTTTCCTTCAGTGGCTTTTAAATGCTGAAGTCACTTTGGAAAACAAGACTCAAGAGCCTAAATCCCCAGTACCCTTCAAAAATCCACTCTGCAGCAAGACAGAGAAAGGCTGACTTGAAACTAAACAAACTTTTTGTTACTCATTGAAGAAAAATAATGTCTTTGCTTAGATGTCATGTTCATATGAACAAAAGTCTAGAATTTGTGATCTAATCCAGCAATGTCTCCCCTATGGCTGAGCTCATTCTCAGCACCTTCCACCATTTTACCTAACCAAATGTGATGCCAGGAAAAGCCCACCAATAAGTCCAATAGTATACAAAGTATTTGATAGTATATCTTAGCTATCACAATGTATGACTTAACTATGTATCTTATGACTTTGCATGTGTATCACAATATATGACTTAGCTTATCTGGTCACAAACACCAGATCTGGGTTTGGTTTCTTTGCTACATCCAGGGTGCTAGAGATCTTGGAAAGGAAAGTTCAGCTTTCTTGGTTTGACAGTTGTTTGGGGTTGGTTTTTTCCCCCCCCTTTACTATTTTTTTCAGGGGTAAAGTCTGCTCCATAGGAGCCATCATGCAGGCCAAGGAATATCTGTTTTCAAACTGGAGCTTAACTCCAGGTTTTCAGATTTCTCAGATATTTTACTAACTCTCTTCATGGTCTAATGAGAGTGCCATCTAGAAGTTCGTTATGAAAGTTATTGGTTCTAGCTACTAGAATATATCTCTGCTGCAGTAAACTCTAACTGTCCTATATGTAGAATGGGGGTCTTGAGCACCTTCCAGGAAACGAGTCCTGAGAGTTATGACAACCAACTTCAGTAAAGCAGCAGACCTTTGAGAGAAACGTTGACCGCTGGGAGTGTATACCAGGAAAAGTATTACACTACGTGATGTCTCTGATACTGTTTCCTTAGCATCCATTTTTTACTACCCAGGTGAATAGGTTTGCCTACTGTCCCAGAAAGGCAAGTCTTACTCTTTGATGATAAATGGGTAGTAGCAGCAGTAGTAGTAATACCCCAGATTACTTACTGTATAGTAGAAAAATGCATATTCATGCTTCATAAACTAAAATCAGTTTCTACACTGTCTTGTTGACTATTTTTCAGGCTTAGGGTACTAAGTCTTGTATGTGAGATGCTGTTACTCAGACTGCTAATGGGCTGATATTTTTCCTACTGCCTTGTAATGGACACTGCAGAAGTTAACATATCAAACACGTGTTAGTCAGAGGGTCTCCCAAGAAAGTAATTGTAGTACACATAAAGGAGGGTGCCTAAAATGTCATTGGTATTTTAACATGAGTTTCCTTTGAATGCATCTACCCAGAGGGAAAAAAAAAAAAAAAAAAAAAAAAGAACAAGGTATTTGTATGAGGCAGAAATCAGAATAACAGTGCACACTGTTTCAAATAATTACCCGAGGAAGCTCAAAAGAAAGAACACAACAATTAGATAACCTGAAAACCAGAGACTTGTGAAGAAGCTTCCAGTTCTCTGGGCTGGCAGGGGCCACAGAGGGGCCACCCGTAAGGGTTTGGCTGCTTACCTTGTTAACACTGCCTGGTTTCACCTGACACGAGCCATAAGGCTGTAATGTAGTCACACTTCAAGTGCCTTTCATGTGCACTTCAATTCTTTTCTTTTGAGATATTTTTCACTAACAGGATTTCCCGCTTTGAAAGGGAGGACTTTTTCGAAAGATGACAGAACCTCTCAAAAACACGGCAAAAATGGAGGGGGGAAAAAGAGTTAAAAACAAAACAATGGTTTGGCACAGCCCTAAAAGGTAATGTTAAGTAGGAAGAGGTTTACTTTCACCTTTATCAAACAGTTTTATTACCTGACGTGATTTTTGACTTTGGTATTTCTTAAGCGCATTTTTTCCCCCCTGTAATATATACTTAAACAACAAATTATGTGACAGACTAAATGTGTTTGCAAGTGTCCTTGCATCCTTATAATTTGCATTTTGAACTGCCCATGTGGGTTCTACACATATCATATGGCTTGTTGCCAAGGCATTCAGCTACAACACAAAATGTTTTCAAGTTCAAAGCCTGTATCGTTGTTCACCTCGTTCTTATGTTTTACCCTAATTTCTGTTATATCATTAGAAGATATTTCCCTCACATCAATAAAATCCTTAATAACTTGCTCACTTTTAAAATGTGCAAGCCATAAATGGGAAAAGAAAAGACCAGTACATAAAGATAAAAGACGCCAGCTTTGTGCAGCTGCTATATTCAGCTATTTTTAAACAGTGTATAAGGATCCAGACAGAAAGTTCAATTAACCCGTCCATAGAAATATTATTGCTCTGTTAGCGACTTTGTCTCCCACCCCAGAGCACATCTGTAGACCCTGTTGCCAGGAGGGTTCCACACAGGCCTGGGGCTTCAATGAGAAATCTCCAGTTGCAAGACCACAGCCTTTTGTGCTGGCAGCCACTGACAGAATAAATATATATATTTTAAAATATAGGTCAAGTTACCTGAATATGCTCTACTTGCATATAGTATCAGTGGTCATCTTTCTTTTGTATGTTTCCTGGTATTAAATTATTCCCTTTCTTAGCAAAGCTTTTTAAAAATAAATAAATATATAAATAAAACATGACAGAGCTGCTTTTCCCCTCTCAACAGTCAGGTTTTCTCTCTTGAGTGGTAATTGGGGAGGGGGAGTACAAATCTTGCTTTGAATTTCTTGATTGCATTTTCGTGCTTGTTGCAGAGGCTTTTCTTTTCTTTATATATGCACAGTAACAACAGAGTTGGGGAATAAATTCTGCTTGGAAAATACTTTTTAGATGCCCTGAAAGTGTCTATAAATAAGGCTTATGATTGAGTGGAATATAAAAGCAGAAGACAAATATCTCTGTGGGATCTAGAAATTCTCTGGATTTTCTGATCCTCCTTATTTATTCAGCAATATGTGCAGGACTTCATTATGTGTCATAACCTATGGCATCTATGATGATTTATAAAGGTTAAGGATTACATCTGCATACTCTCCGTTCTCTTGTGTTGCACACCTTTTTCCTTTTTTGTACTTCTACTCATTATTTTTCAAGAAGCACCTACCTCACAGGCATTTGTACTAACAACAGATTGTTGGACCCATATGGTCGGAAAGATCGCGTTAGGGTACCTGTTTCTTACTGAGTGTATTGTATCTCACTTGAAATGGTGACACGGTACAAATACAGATCAATACAACGTGGTACACGACAGTTTGTGTTATGCTCTAAGAACAGATTGCTGTGGTGATTTTAGGCATGCAGTCAAAGGACAAGTGCTGTCACTGGATAAAGCATGCTATGATTAGACTTCAGTACTCAACCCCATCCAGATTCTGTCTTGAACTTTAAAAAATCCAGGCTGTCCTATTAATTCGGGATGCATTAATTGTATCACAGAATGTGAGTCTTTTTGTCTTTGGGTTTAACATGAGAAAGTGGTGGAAAGAAATAATTTTCCATTGGGTACATGTCCACGTTTTAGGAAGACAGTCTTCAACCACTGTGTGTGTATTGCGTTTGAAATATTGCTTGCATTTACTCAATGTAAACGTCATATGTGTTTATCTGAAAGGAAAAGAGATTCTTCTAGAGCTACTCCAAACACAAGGAAATAGTACAGAAGACGTGTTGTAATAACTTGCCCTTTTTACTTTTTAGAGAAGTGGAATGCTTTGGAAAGTGTTCTGTGAAGCACATGTTTAATTATTTTGGTTTGTGCGTATTTTTAACGAATGTGTCAAGTTATGCATGGGCTCAAGTTATCGTGCTGAATCAGACCCTATGAATATGTTGGAAACAGAAGGTTCCCTGAAATTCTGGAACTGACAATTTAAATTACATAGGAGAAGGAAAGGAAAAATACTGACAAATAGGTCAGAACAACTACAACAGAGGCTTTTCAGTAAGAGCAGGAAAAGGGAAAGTTAATGAGGAAGAGTGTATCTGAAAAGTGTAAAGTGCCTGCAAAAGAAATTACTTGGCAGAAGAAAAATGGGTTGGTGGCAGAAGAGAAATGCAGGAATTAATGTGCCAAAGCTATGCATATCATGGGAGAGACTTAAAGAAGAAGCTGTGAAACTGCACTTCTTTCCTCCCTCCTGTCCTCTTTCCGTCCTTGGTACCCTCTTCCCCATCCAGTCTTTATGAATATGTCTCTGAAAAGAAATCTTGGTCCAGTTAAACGAAATGGAGCAATGGTACCAATTTCAGCTGCAGCTTCTCAACTCCAGCCTGCATCATGGCTGGCCAGGAGGAAGATGAGTTGACCATGACCAGATACTTCGGACACAATTCAGTGCCCAAATGTAAACGGCTAGTGTTGCTTTTGCTACCCAAGGATATCCCACCTGAGTTGTAGTTGCTACTCCAGGAGCACTTTGGTCTCCTGCAGGACCTATCAGATCTGTGTCACTGGCTTAGGTGCCCCAGGATGACTCAGGGGCTTACAAGGCCATGATAAGGCATCCAAACTGTACCTTAAATTCCCTGATCATGTATTTATCCAGAACATTGGATCTATTGACAACCATAGTTTCAATGAATGGTCAAAAGCTGTATGTAGCGAATAATCACACATTTGTGCTAAAAGGTCACCAGTAGGAAAATGTACAGCTAAAATGTTACTTTTTTTACCGTGTCTACATAGTAAAATTCAGCAGATCTGCATACACTGGTCTATTCAGTATAATTTAATGCTGCTTCGGTGAATATTATACACGGTCCTTATGTCCAATGTCTCTGATTTCAACTTAAAGAAAAGATTTTGCAAGTGGAGAATGTCTCTCTTTACTAACCACGAGAAGATACTTGGAGCTGAGGACAATCACAGAAATTTTCAAGTTACCAGATTGTTTGGATCAGTGTCAAATATTAAACCAGGTTGTACAGACAGAGAACTGTAATCCACACACAAGTGTGTTATTAAATTTCTGGAAAGTAATGAACTGGCACTGGAAGTGAAAAGGAAAAAAAGCAGTAATGTGGAATGGCCCCTTATTCAGGAAACTTTGAAAATGTGCAGCCATAATAGCTGTGGTGAAGTTCCTTTAAATGAGACCTTGGTATGCTGTGGAATAAAGTCAAAATAGGAGATTGTGGCATTCCAAGTCATACTGAATAAATGCATACATTGGGCCAAATTGTGGTCTTATTCACAAGGGAACATTTTTTTCCCCCTTTTCAATAAATAAAAAAGGAGCTGAGAACACTTTAAGATACAGGGCACAAATGTGTAATTATTCTTGGCTAACATGGTAGCTGTTGATCATTTAATGAAACCATAATTACCATATAATGGCAGGGTATTTATATGACAGATTACTACATTATTATAGGGTAAGTGCGTGATTATTTCTGTCCTCAAAATCAGAATAAAAAACACATGGAAGTGGAAAAATAAGTTGGGAAAAAAAAAAAAAAGGAGGGGGGGAGGGGTGGAAATCTGAATTTCCCAGTGCTACTCCCATATTGTTACTCCATCCCCACCTCCATCACACAGTGATGGCAATGGCCACCGGCATTCATGATGAAGCCAAATCTCCGCAGGAAACCCATGCCACAGTACAACAGATCATAAGGCTCTTTGCCAAATGGCTACAGCTCTAGGCTTCATTGTACTTATAGTTCAACTGATTCAATAGCAATTTGGTCACTGGTCTCTTGTCCTCAGAAGACACTGTACTCCTGCTTGCTTAGAGCGATAGTATGGATGATGGGTGTAGGAATTCGCACTGAGAGGTACTTAGCTCCCACTTCCATGCGTTTAGGAGACAACAGTGAACTAATGTGGATTTCAGAGGAGTATCAATTTTGTACTGGGTGGAGAAGTTGAATTCGACAGGGCTGCACATGAGCTGAGCACTGTTTGGCATGGTTTGATTTCAATGAACACTGCTGGTGTTCACCACTGTATGGAATTTTGACCATTTAGTAAGTATTGATTTAAACTGTGAGAAAATGTTTAAATGATTCTTTGAATGGAGAAAAATGCATTGACAAATTGTGATTTTACAAAGTTACAGAGAGAGTTTTATACGCTTAATAAAATCCATCTCGAGCTTTATGAACAGAATGGCAACTTTCCATGTGGGAGGCAAAATCAAATTGCAGACCCAGCTGACTCACTGATTACCAAAGTTTTATATGGATGTTAAAAGTGCTAGGCTATCATCTCTTCTACCTGAAACTTGCCTCTGCATCTTCATAGTGCCACTTCAGCTGGTTGGGGGAAGAAGGCTGGCACTCCCTCTTTCCAAAAAGCACTGGCTAAGCCAGTATTCGAAGTTACAAGTTATTATAAGTACAAGAGCTTGGCCCTGAATAGTAACTTCTGAATTTGGTGGGATTCTTAACTCTCATTTTCCTAGATTTTTGTCCAAAAAGCTGAATTGTTGTAGCTATTTTCAGTCTTCAGTCATTTCTTCTTGAATTTCTTTACAGGGAGGGAAATAGACACAGGTAAAAGACACGTGCTGTTGTGTTTGCTCAGGATTTATCTTGCATGTCTATAAAAGAAATACAGGTTGCAAGAGAAAAGAATTTGGAGGCACTAAGAAATCAGCCTGTGTATACTTAGAAGGCAGCTATAATTGCAGTACCTTTGTAAATAGCTCCCTTAATAAACTGGTTATTACTCTGAATGGTCAATGATTGCTCATAATTCACTGCTGCTAGGTTATTTCTCTCTGCAGAAAAGAAAAAAAAATATATCTCTAGTCCTTAAAAGGGTAGTGCACCCGTGCTGTCAGTGGGAACGGGGTTACGTTAGTCTCAGCCTGCTCTCCCTGAAGTCAGACAGGGCCCCAGCACAGTCCCACAGGAGCAGCGTTCATTCAGGAGAAGCAACAGGTACTGAGCTGACTACACCTGATACAGTCGTGATTTCTTTAAACAGTTTCACTGATATACTTTATTCAGTGCGGTGCCTTTTGTGAAACAACTCCCCCCCCCCTCCCTCACAACTACGTTTACTGTAGATGAAAATTAATGAATGAAAGAAATTTTATGAACTGAACCCTCAGCTTCTGGTACGTCTTCATTACAAGCTGCTTCTGCCTTCACTATGTTTTTAGAATTATAAATGTTTACCATATATTGTCTAAAGTAGCTCCTATAGGCAAAATGGAAACAGAAGTCAAAATTATGAAGCTCTAAATTAGGAAATTGAAATATTAACATTTTTGCCTGACCTCATAAAATTTATTCTGATGAAGTAAAATGTCGCTAGAATCTGAGTTATTTTAATGTTTTGCAGCTTAAGTGTATCTATAAAATCTTTTCTTAGAAGGTGCTGGTTCCAGTGGAAATCAACAAAAATTAAGACATTCAGCACCAGAATAGGAATAACCTTGTTCTTCTTCTGGGGATAGTGATGTTTTGACTATTAACATTTCCATTAGGAAAGTAATCAGAAGAGTTTATCAGATCTATTTTTAAGAAAAGGTTTGGTCAATCAAAAGGACAGCAGAAAGCATTTGCCCTCTCACCCCCTGATCTTACCACAAATATTAATTTTTTTAAAATCTTCAAGTAATTAAACGCTGTGTCACTCTGCAAAACCTTTACAGCTGTTATAATGTTGTTATCAAGGACCCAGTCCTTCTGACTTCAACCTAACATGGTAGGACTTCAAGTAAGTCTCATGAGTAAGAGCTTTAAAATAAAGTTCAAAACAATTTGTAATTACCTCTTAGAAACGCATTCTGTTTTCCAGGTATTGTTATCTGTACTTTTCCTCTTTCATCTGTTTCTAAGCAAAGGTCCTATATTAGTAATTTTATTTTCAGATTCTTCTGGGGGAAAAATCAGGCTCATGAAATTTTCTCCCAAGCTAAAATAAGCCAACTTCCAGGGTGTCAAATTCTGGAAAAAAACAACTTCTCCAAGGTCTCGTAAAAATTCTGAGCTGTTATCTCCATATGCCTGATAGACTTTTTTTTGTGATCGTAATTAAAACCGTCTGTCCTTTCTCTGTGACTTCAGGAGAATGGCAATGAGTCACAAGAGCTCTGAAAAAGCTAGAAGGATAGACGTTAAGGTTAGCAGCTCAGAATCACTTAATCTGCTGTATTTCATCTGCAGAAATGTAGATACCCAAAGCACAACCACCTGCCTTTTAATTCAGACGACTTCTGAAAGAGTCACAACGGCAGAAGGCTCTACCACGGTTAGCATGAGGAGACAGTCTCCTGCGCTTGGGTTGAACCATAAAGAGATGTAAAATATATATAAAAAAATATATGGAACATCATTATTCTTGTAACACTAACTTTCACTCCTGTATAATCTATTAGAACTTCTCAGTAATATGTTTTCTACAATTTCTGGGTAAAATATTTTTTTGAAATACAGGAGTATGTGAAAAGTGAAACGATGAATACATGAAGCACAAAAATGACACTGAAACCATAACTGGAGCGTTATTAAGGGGAGAAATATTCAACCTTCAAAATATAATTTAGGAAATTAGTTCACTATGATGTTGTTATGTTCTGTAGTATTTGTGACTGCTCTTTTTCTCACACCATGATATCCATTCTCCAAGTTTAATTAATGTTCTGTCTTTTTTTGAGCAATATTCAGTTTTGAGGGTTTTTTTGCCACTTAGAAAAAGCTTGCTCATCAGATAGATCTCTTCTCTAGCTCCTAGAGCCCTGGTATTCTTGCCTTTTAAAATAAGAAAGAATTTCAGCAACAAATTGATCTGATGTGAGAATATATATTTAGATACTATATAATAGATACTGGAAGAGATAATCTTAACGAAAGCCTTAATAAGCCAATCACACTCCTGAGGATCTTCTACCACTGGTAATCTGATGCTCAGGGAAGCAAAAATGAGTGTTTGACATGGTCCTTGGAAGTTCAGTTCCTCCCTGATGAGTCAATGAATTATGCAAAACTAAACAAAGATTCATATGCCCTGGTCACATCATTCTCAGGGTGAATATCACCACCAGCTTCGGCTCCCAAATTTTGGGGGAAAAGTTGAATATCATGTGAGAATGACAGCATATGTCTGAAGCATCAATACACTGGCTGCCTCCTGACACTTGATGACCTTGGCAATCACTGGAGTTCAGAAAACCAAGTATCTCTGAAGATCTGGATCTTAGGTAGTGTCACTTTTTATTCTCACAAAGAGTTTATTTTCAAAAAGGGTACTTAAAACTATTTGAGGACTGGGATCTAAGCTCTTCACAGGGTCAGGCTTTTTAACTAGAATAAGGTTTGCTGATCAGAGACTGGATCTCTATCAAACAGTGTGCAGTGCTGCCCTAATAAAGCAAAACATATAACTAGCATGAAACAAATACTCTAAAAGGAACAAATGCATTCCTGGTATAATTCTCCTGAAACCAGGACAAGAGATTAAATTAGAAGCAACCTTCTTAGGGAAAATCTTTTATTTTTAATAAATAATATTTCTTCAGCATATAGTAATTTTAACAGGTTCTCTTTTATCAAATTTATTTTGATTTCATGAAAACATGCACAACTACTAATATAAGCAGGCTTATCAGTTCAATTTCTTACTGAATGTTCTTTTTGTTAGTTTTCTTTATTTTCTTTTTAGTTTCCTGCTTTATCATTCAGTAGGTTTGCACTGTATTCCTGTACATATTTGGTTTGGTGCCCAGAAATGTATTATTTTAACAGGGCTAGTTCATTAAAAGTTATTACTTTACAGGGGTTCTACCATGCATACATAATTATATATATGTCCTTCTCCAACGAACGGTGTGGTAAAGCTACCATAAAAAATTTTGCTTTTTAGGGTTTATCATCTTTGCCTTTTCAAGTCACGTTGATTTGACTAATCCTGGCATCTAACTTTCTTATTTCAATTATTTTTTAAAACGGTAGTAAATTGTCAAGAAGTAACTTTCGTATTAGTCCTTTATAAGCTATTGGGACTGTGAATTGTCCTCCCTTTATGCTGTTCAAGGAAGAAAGCAAATGTTGCTGCTAACACAGAACTTGTCTCAGCCAAAACCAGTAAGCCGGTTTTCAGTGACCTGCACAAGGATTGACTGTGACGCTTTCTCAAAATCCTTTTCAATTACTATATTTTTCAGTAACTCTGTGTCACTATCTGAAGAGAGTTTTTGGAGAATATCTTCAGATATACAAGAGAGGGTTGTGAGTTTTTTTTTCTTTTTTATGACTTTGAGAAAGGTTTGAATAACTGATTTTTTGATGACAAGAATCTAAGTGAATTTGTAAGACAAACAAGAAAAAAGAATGACTTTTCCTTGCAACAGTTTCTATGAATCTGCATCACAAGGCCACGTATGGGTGGAAGAAAGTTCTGCACAACCTTTGAGGAGAGTTGGCATTAAAAGACAGAGCATCAGTGTGAGCAGTGTAACAGAGCATTGTACTTGTGTAGTTGGTCAGGAGCCAACATTTCCAGGCTGACCTGGAAAGCACGTTATATGCTGTTGTGACTTTAAAGTTACATAAATGTCTTCTATACTGAGACACCTAATTTACTTCCTGCAGCTAAGGCAGAATGAACAAAATCACCTATTACACTTGAAGGACACAGGACATTTAGTGTTTTGCTGCTTCATTCTCATCATTGCTCACCTGGAGTTTCAGAGGACTGGTTTGACACTACTTAAACCGATCTACATCAGCTGACTTAAACTTTTCTAAGTCCTATATTGACTGGTTGGCATATACTTTGTTAGTCTTTTGTTACCCTGTGTACACCATCTAGGTTGGCTTATGTATTTTGTCCCAGTGTTGATGGGCCATTAAGTAATACTTTCACTTCAGGGGTTCCACAATTACAGATCTCTTCTGAGTTGCAAAGGCACTCGTGAATATAAAGAATTAAGCATTCAGTGAAACTTCGAATTGCTGTACTTATACTTAAAAAGTAGAAATGTTTACAGGATCATTTTTTCATCAGTGGAAAATAATCTAAAGCAGAAAGAACATTTTAGAATTGTGAAGAAAAAAACCCAGAAAACCAAACTGCACATCAATTATGCAGTATGTAATCACTTTGAACCATTTATATACCTCTACATATCTACATCATGTTTGTGTATAATATTTGTCCATTGACAATGTTTTCTACTGTAATGTGATTTTACAGTGGGAAGTGTTTGGAGAATGACAGCACCCATTAAATGGTAAACTAAAGGAAGTCTCTCACTCATGAACTCGTATAAACCACAGTAGGATCTAGTCATGCATCTGCTGGTTTTACATGAGTTCCTCTAAACATTTTAGAAGTTAATAGTGATTAAATTTAAGTTTAAAAAAAAATATTAAAATTCCTTTTCCTGATGATATAAGTAGCTGAATTTATTCTCCATTAGTCAAATGTTGCAAACTCTGTAAATATTCACTGAAGTGAGGGTATGCTTGCTCTCAAGGCAGAAGACTTGTTTCTTTTGTTTCTGAAGAGAAAGGCAGCGGATGTGCTTTTTGCAATTGCTACCCTTTGCATGAAGCCATCAGTCTCCTTCAGCCTGATTCTCATGGCTATCTAGCAAAAGCAAGAGCTTGAGGCACTGTTCAAAGACTATAGGATATGTGATATCTTGCCTAACATTTCTCTCTTAAAAAAAAAAAATGCTGTAGCTGTGCTGTTAAATGGTATTGTACAATTATCCTAAAAGCCTAGCTGCAACATCTGTTCAGTTACTCCACCAGCCTCTGTGATAGTATTGTGGGGTTTTTTTTTAATACATTCTGTGAAAGTGATGATACACAAAGCTCATACTTAATAAAGCCTTTTCTTACCTTCACAAGATGAGGCTGTTTTGAATGTAATTGCACTGTGTGGGGTTAACTTTCTGTAGCTTGTTCCCTTTGACTTCAATGGCTTGAAATAAAAAATTAATCTCCACAACTTCAATGAGACTCACTTCTGATAATGTTGGCCCATTGAATTCAATGAAACACTATTAAAAATTATTCTCAATTCATTTTAATACTCATTCTTAATAGCATCAGACTGCTGATTCCACTATCATACTTTCAAGACCAAATGTTCAAACACTTCATAAAGACAAAAGCAAACCTTGATATACTTCAGTGAAAACTAGTTCCTTGTGGTTGTGGTTTGTGGAGTCCCAATACGCAGTACCAAATATTACCTCATATGAAGGAAAGAAACATCCTGCAGACTTTTTTGCTAGTTCCCTTTTATAAACTTGGTTTTTGGGGATGGGGGAAAGATGAAAACCTCTGAATGACATTTTCAAAACCAAATGATCAGCACTCCTTCTTGTCCTCTTGTGAAAGTTGTATGAAAAGTCCAATATGTTATATACTCAAAATATTTATGGAGGTTTTGGTGATGCTTTGTTTTGTGTGGTGTTATGGGGGGGGGAGGAGGGGTTGTTTGTTTGGATTCTTTTTTTTGTGGTTTTTGTTCGGTTGGTTTTGTTTGGTTCATTTTTTTAGGAAACTACAGGATTCTTCCAAGACTGTGGAAGAATTAAACTGACAATGGAAATAATTGGGAAAGATGAGCATGCTGGTTTTTGCTTGCTTGCTTGAAATAAGACTACAACTCATTTATTACTCAAATTCATGATTGTGTAAGGTATGTTGCAGTTTTAACCACTACGCTGTACTAGAATGCTCTTCTTATTCTTCTTGGTTTCTCAGAGGGAAAGTCTAATCTGAACCTTTTTTTTCCCCCATCCATCCAGATCCCAGGTTTGTTATCTGCTCAAGACATACACATGCCCTCTGATATTTATGTATTACATTTGCCTTGTTTGAGTTCTTCAGAGTTTGTCATTCGTTTAGATTTTTCTGTTGTAACCACTGATTTAACTTGAAATCTATCCCTCTACATGCAAGACAATTTTGCCATTTTCCTTCAGAAGCCAGACAATTTATAGATGAGCTCAGACCAAATAAATCAAGTGAGATATATTTATAGGTCCAATATACCATATATATTAATATATATTTTTAATCACCATCATACTGTCACTCTGCAGAAATAATTAGCTGCGAGCAGGGCATACACATCTGCTATCCAAGCAGATACTGTTGCTGGTATCCAGGTTAGGACACTTCAGAACAGCCAGTGTTTAGAGTCAGTCATTGCATGCAGCTTGTGTCCATTAGGGATGAGGTGAGCCTTCTTCGTTTCCCTGCACTAATTCACCTGAATGACTGTGTAACTATAATTATCCTTAGACTGAGCAATTTCTCTGTGAGAGAACATTTACAGTAATTCTGAACAAAGACATATAGATTCACATTCACATTAACTTCAGTACTTAGTTGTGGAAAAAGGCATTGACTCATCTTCTGCTCCACAGCTCCTTTTCTTACAGCATGAAGCCTCAGGAAATCCTGTTTTGCTTTTGAAAAAGGGACTGTCTCTCAGACAGTGGTCTCCATTTTGGCTTGCTGAGATTTCTGAATATTCGTGTGTGAAAACCAGTGGCTTAACACTCAAAGATACCGTCCCCCTGCTCCCCAGGACTCTAAGCAAAGTTTAATGGGATAGTCAAATTTAGTCTCTCTAGATGATAGTGAGGATTCAACCCTGGACCCCCTTTGAAAGGTTAGTAGTAATTTTATTTTCTAGCAGCATCGTAACTGAACCTAATAATAAATCACTAGGCATCTGCTTGCAAAACTATGTTATTTTTTAGATTATGGAATAATGTGTGTATGATAAAATGAACAATGTCAAAATGCAGTCCCAAACCTGAATAAATACTGTCTGGTAATTATAAAGGTATGTTCAAGTTTGCATATACATGTTATGGTCGTTTTGAGTTTTTTTCTAAATGCTTGTTTTCCCTGAAAACCATATTACAGGTTATTCCTTCTGTTTTTAAAGATCTTCTTAACTAACAGTGAAGATCGCAGATATTTTAAACTTTATAAATTAAATAATTTAACTCTAGCCACGTGTGTTCTACTAACCAAACAGCACCATATGAATGTATGTACACAGTCTATTACAGATACCAGGACTTACAAGTAAAACAGAATGATTTGTAATGTCAAGCATGATCTGTTATAACAATAGGTTTGAAGAGCTTACAGTGTCTCAAAAGTCAAATTATTTTGCATTATCCTCACTCGTGGACTCTTCTTCACCTAAAAATCAAATGCAAAAGAGTAATTTTAGTGGAAGTAGCAAGGACCCATAATAAGAATATTCTGAAAGCTAAGAATACTATTGCTATTTGAACTGAATATTTCCTCTTCCTATCTTCAAATATGCAAACTTTGAAGTATTATTAATGTATACAGTAAAAAGTGTAAGATGTACAAAGAGTTCAAGAAAAATCTTAACCTTGTTTTTTTTCTACTTCAGGTGTTTGATATATCAGCTTTAGTCATTTTATGTTTTGCACATAATATCTTCTTTATTATGCAGATCTTCACCCTTATACTTCTCCATAAGCTGATAATAGTTGAATAAAACTGATTAGAATCAAAAGTTCAGCTTCAGAAAGAGTAATAGATTATAGTATATTCTAGATAAATCTGGTCATTGTACTTGGTTGGCACATAGTGAAGGACTGGATACACCAAAAAGCTGTTTGAATTGATTGGCGTAGAAAATACCATGGGCTGTTAATAGCGTTCTTCAAAACAGACTTATAACTTATTTAATGAATTCAATGATTGCATTTGAGTATTGGAAGAATTACTGCTATATTGTCTGGATATCCCTGAAAAGATTAAAAATCACTTGTACCTGTATGATAGTTTTTATCTGCATGTGGTTTAATTATTATAGGAAGAAATATTGATTTATTCCAGTTAAAGGAAGTAATTTTTCCTCTTATTTTTTTAATGATGAAACTTCCCGTGATGCTACAGTCTGACACAAAACCAGTTTGCCAGAAAATTGTTGCAGAAATTGAGAAGCTAAGGAGACGAATAGTGATTATTACAAGTTGCAACTAAAAATAAACTCTGTCATTGTGCAATGTTGTTGCTGCTGTTATAACATCTACTTGTATGAACTCTCTGATATTTCTTCTTGTTCCAGACTGAAAAGGCCAAATCTATATTAAATGAAGTATGCTTGAAAATCTGTAGGAGGTTTTCTGCAGAATAAAGGACTCATGTCGAAAGAAATTATAGTTTGGCTGTAGGAGTCCCCTTGCTTTTTCTTCTGTATTATATGTGAAGAAGAAAAAGGTGACACCCTTAGCAAGTAGTAACTTTCACCAGCAGGTCCTATCAAGGGATTAGTACAATGCAGTCATTACTGGTTTTCAAGTTATTAAAGGCAAATGAGTATCCGTCTTGGGACAAAAAACCAGAAAGGTACTATAAAGCCTTTTTCATAAATTTCGAATTAAAATGAATTATAATTTTCTTCCTACAGACATCCATATCTACCCAAACTACACATACTCTATAGCCAAATATATGTTGCTTCAAATGTGTAATAGAGAGAAAAATGGCTAAACTCCATAATATTTTAAACTAATATACCGATGACCAGGCAATCGCAGTATGTGTTTCCTTCAAAGAGTACAGAAGTTCTCCATCCGATATGTTACCAAGACCTACCAAAGTGAGTCTCAAAAGTAACAAAGACAATTCCTATGTTGTCTAATCATGTACCAAAGTGAGATAATGTGATGCATCAGCAGTGAACAGAGAAGAATGGGTTTTGTGTGTATGTACCTTTTTTCAGTAACTTCCAGTGAATGAAGTAAAGCATTCAACTTTATGTAGACAGAAACCACGGTCCAGACCACTTTCTGATAAAGAAAATACACTTTGAAGTGGTGCGAAGACTTACAACCAAAGAACAAGAAAGACACTCATTCTTAGAGTTCAGCACATTCCAAATTTGGTGCAATTTATGGCCAGTTTGTAGGCTACACCATCTGCAAAAATTAAAATTAAAATGAAGATCTAGCAGTGGACTAAAAAGATCTCAGATTATTTTCTGCTTTTGTCAGAATTAAACTCCCCGAGCAATGACTTCTGAAGAGTGAAATGTAAGGACACTTGGCTGAGTGCCACAACTCATATTCGTTAGCTCTTCTCAGTGGTTACTATAGCATGGAGAGCAATGACAGAAGTGCAAGTAATGTGGGTGGAGGTCTAACTTTGAAGTGAATAAAGCTATCTCTTTAAGGTTTCTGATGGACCATGTATAATTAGCAGAAAGATTTATTTGTTTTTTAACCCAAGAGAACTTTGAAATTGAAAAAGTAAGATTTGAGATATGTTTAAACTTTGAAGGCCTCCTGTGAGTATGCTCAATACTTGAATTTATTGATTAAGAAAGAAATGAAGGAAGGAATTCAGACAATCAGCTTCCTAATGGTAAGAACGGAAACTGCAGAATAATAAATAGCTGTAAATAAGAGCGGTACTCTGTTAGACATTCCTGCGCATGGGTGCATTTGTAGATAAACTAGCCTGC